>NC_137203.1:19614854-19679854 GCF_960531495.2 Zeus faber | reverse complement strand
CCAATGCATGACCCCGCCTTTTTTCTTTCTCTCATCGCAGGAGTGCATCGCCGACATGGTCAGCGCGGACGATTCCGGCAACCTTTGCGTGTGGAAGTCCGGGGAGGAGTTCCAACTGCTCAACAAGATCCCCGGCTTCGAGTAGAGTTGATGTCGCTATTTCATTGCAGGTTCCCTGAATGCTTGTTTCTGAATATGACATTGAGCTTGCCCTCTCCTCCTCAGTATGAGCTGCTCCTCGGTCAAGCTGTGGAAAGGCACGGTGGTGGCGGGATACGGCACGGGTCAGATCCGTTTCTACGAGGCGGTGACGGGGATCCTGCACGCCGAGATCAATGCCCATGCTCGCTGGATCTACTCTCTGGACATCGCCCCCTTTTCTGGCCTGGTAAGCAGAATGATTGTTGGAATTGTTATGATTTTATTTATTTTATTATTATTATTATTATTTTTTTCTCTCCCAATACCCAACAGCAACGGAAGACATCATTTATAGGACACTGCATTTGAGCTGCAGTTTATTTAAATGAGCTCTCTATGCAGTTTCCTTCTCAAGTCTGGGTGTATTTGTGTGCTTTAGCTTTTGTCTGCCGCTGAAGACTCCTTTGTGAGGGTGTGGCACCTGACTCTGACCCCAGAGACCAACACTGTGGAGGTAAGGGAAAGTGAATGAAGCAAATGTAAAAAAAATAATAAACAGTAGTTTTCCTGGCCAGCTCGTCCAAAAACGAGAAAAAACATTTATTTATTTATTTATTTTTTACATCCTAGATTGCCCATATGTACAACGAGTGTGTGACGGACACTCAAATCTGCGGGGCCAAGTTCTGCGACGGGGACGGCTACGCCTTTGCGGTGACGGGCTACGACCTCAGCGAGATCATCCGCTACACGCAGACATAGGGAGTCGGCCTCATTGTGACTGACGAGTGCTTGTGTTTGGGGGTGGCATTGGCGCGTAGAAGCGGTGATTCTGATCAATGGATACTGTGACCCGGATGATGCATCGCGTCCATTAAAACCCAGTTAATGCATTAGAGCCATTAGACGAGGTTGCTGCAGAGAACGCTCGTCAGGTTTGTGTGTATCTTTTCGGAGAAAGAGATGGATGAAAAATTCTGGCACGCTGACTAGTGATTAGAGTTTTCTAGGAACGGAGCTTCATCGAAATTATATTTCTCTGTGGCCATTCGGCTATTCCGTGGGGAAAAAGAGTTTAGAGTTGTTTATGAGTTCAACGTACTCTGGTCCGTGACGACAAATCGTGTCCAAAAGTTGCTGCGGTGTAAATGTGCAAAGTTAAAATGTAAAAATGTAAAATGTTTTTGGGGTAAAAAAACAAGTTTGTAATTAAAGCATTAATCCCTTATTTATTTAAAGTGTGCTAGTATTTGGCCAGAGACGGACAATTACACTGTGTAGGGGGTTGTGTATTTTTTGACTTGGGAAAAACAAGCGTTGCGTCGACGCATATAGTTTATTGTTGACCAATAACTGAAGTGTCCCTTTAAACATTGCTATTTTTTTAGGTCGTGGACAACTTAATAAATGTTTGTAGACGGCGCTGTCTTTTTTTTTTAATGGGACGTTCAGCTTTCGAGTCCTTGCCAGGAGAGGGCGCTACTGGCAGATAAATACAGTTCCAGGGTGAGAGCGTGAACCTCAGCGGAGGGCAGGGCAGGGGCAGGACTGGTGAGATTCAAAACGCGGGATGTTTCAGATTCCCAGCAATGTTTTTACGAGGTGGCGGTGGGCACCGGGGCCACGCGGCCGCGTATCTAGATAGGTCCCAGAAATGAACAGCGGTCTCAGATAAACCATATTTTTCTCGGTTTATTCGCGTGACCTCTTGTACGCCACCACTTCCCCAGGTGGTTGACGCCCACAAACATTTCGGCGTTTCATAACTGTATTTAACACACCAGAATCCGAGCCCAAGGAATTCAATCAATTTTTTAATTTATTTTTTTGTTGGGATTGAGCCTGCTTTCACGCAGGCAACAAGCGTGTTGACCTGGTTGACTGAATGCCCCGCTCTTTTCCAGGAACTGGACCGAAAAAGTGGAAAAGCTTTATTTTCGGACACACCGCCATCGAGTGGCAGCAAACCTGCAAATCCCTCCGGTTCTAAACCCTCCGACAACCCAAGTCTGGAGGTGTGATTCCAAATCCACCTGCTCACAACTTACGTTCGGGAGAATGGAAACGGTATTAAATCCCAGTCCAGCGATCTGCTGCGTTTTTGGTTTGTAGTCAACAGTGATCACATAACATCAGCTGATGAGGTTGTTTTGAACCCACACATCACCTCCGCGTTATATAAGGCCAGACTCCGAAACTGGCTGTGGGACAACTGACATTCGCACCGCATGACGAGGCCAATGGCCGTGTCAAATGGTGAGCGTAGACATATGTTCGGACACACACACACACACACACACACACACACACACACACACACACACACACACAGATGAAAAGATAGACTCTGCGAGATTCGGTTTCTGACGAGTCACTCGGTGAAAAGGAGCTGGAATTGGAATGCTTTACAGTGCAGTGCGAATCAGACATATTCAACACGACCTACGCCAAATGCATTTTCTCTGCCCATCTTGAGAACGTCAAGTGCAGTTTGCCAGTCAAGAGATTCCCGCGCTCGTCGAAAGCCAAACTCGAAGAAGGAGCTCCTCTTTTCGTCGGCGGCTCGGGGGTTTCGAGTCTCTCCAGCGGAGGCATGTAGTGCATTTCTGCCTCCGGTCACAGAGTCATGAATGAAACGAACAAACGGCATTTTTGCCGGCATGACTCCCGACTCACGAGTCATTTTTGGAACATTTGTTCGCTAGGAACGATTCGTTGGCGAGTGTCGAGCTTGTGTCGCGACGGCCGCAACGTCTGACTGGAACCAACACGGGTCACTGTCACACTGGGGCGGTACTGGAGGGCCAAACTGCCAATATGTGGAACCCTCTTTCCACGGACACTGGCATTATGTAACCAATGGTATCTGTACAGTATACGGAAGGGTGAAATCAAGCACAAAACAAAGGATGGAAGTTAAGTAAAGCTGAGGCGGAAGAGCAGAGAGTCAGGAGAGAGAGAGGGAGGGAATACACTGTCACTATTCTTACATTTGGAAGGGGGGGTGGGAATAAAAAAAAAAGGGGGGGGGGGGCGGGGGATCAACAAGGGTGAGTTATTCATTACCTAATGAATCGGTCGATAGTGCTCGTGGCCTGGACTCGGCCCCCAGGCGCCCTGACACGCGCGCATTAGGGCAGCGTGATGCTGCCGGTCAATAGTATGGAAGTTTCTGTGTGAATACCGGCTGAGAACGAAAAGCCGAGGGAGATGAGCAAATATGAATTTAGATATGGGTGTGTGTGTGTGTGTGTGTGTGTGTGTGTGTGTGTGTGTGTTTGATAGAGAGGAAGAGTGACAGAGGGGATGAAGTACATGAGTAATGCAACTCTCCCCCTTCCCTCCTTACACGCCCTAATTGACTGAATGAGGCATTCTCTTTGGCAGCTCTTGATTGTTTTCATTATCCCGAGTGAAAAGATCAAATATCACACTGTGAGCATTTTTATATATCTGACTTTTTTTTTTCCTGTTTTTTTAGGGGGGTATTATTTATATATTTGACAAAATTTCTTTATTTTTACTTCTATTTTATTTTAGAATTATTTTTTAGTCTCCTTTTTTTAGACTGGTAAGCTTTTTGTATATTTATTTATTTACTTATTTTATGATAATTGTCGCTGGAGAAATGCACCAAACCCCACCAGAACAAATGTGCAGAATACTGTGTGTAAATGTACCTTGCGAAAAAAAAAACGGATTTCGATTCTGATTCCAACCACCGTTTGGGTCGGCATGTCACCATGGAGGTGAACACCCTCTCGCCACTTACCTTACACAAATATCACCGAAGCGACTAGTTTGTGCACTGCAGTATCGACCCAGCCCCGGGTGACACAGAAGTTCACATACCAAACAACCGATACAGGTTTAACCACGACTAGGTACATATTTGCTCATGCATATTTCTGCATCAGATAATTAAGGGCGGAGAGTTAAAAAACAAAATAAAATAAAAATTAATTCTATTTGTCTTCCAACCAGAGGGAGGACCGGGAGTCTCAGAGCTCCTCCGCTACGAACGGCAGCGGCGTTCTGGAGGAGCCAACCGAGAAAGCAGCTCCTGCAGACTGGACCCACAGCATATAAATAGAAAGCTCCGTCTGAAACACACTAGGAGCAGTGACGGAGGGAAAGGGAGGCAGAGAGAGAGAGGGAAGGGCAGAGAGAGAGGCAGTGGGAAGGGGCAGACTGGCTCTCCTCAACAGGCAGGGAAACACACAGAGCTCGCACATCGCGGCAGAAATACCAGAAGTTCCAGAACTGAGTGGAAAAAGGCAAAAGGCTCCACATTGGTATTTCTCAGAGATGGTGATGGTACGTGTTTTCTATTTCTGCGTTTGCAATGGTTATTACCAAATTTGAATTGGCCTGTTCAAACAGCTGGTCCATCCTGCTCCGCCTGCTCCGCCTGCTCTGCTGACGGCTTGGCTGCATTGCTGCGCTTCCTCCGCCTCCCCTGCACCCACCGGTTGGGCTCCACCCTTCGATCCAATGGGGGGATTCAAGCTCACCACTCCCTATTTCTTTTTAGCTCACTACCCATGCCTATGTTTGCTGTACATCCCACCGGGGGCGATAAGCAGTAGAGCCCAGAGGCCCAACGCAAACTATGCAAAATAAATAAACATATGTTTAAAGTGAAAGCGGCCGTCAGAACTACAGTTAAATGGCTGCAATTTATATGTATCACTTCAAGAGTAGTATCGCTGAAAAAATCTTGCTGCTTGAGGTAATCCACCATGACGTTAGGACTAGCCCACTCTTTATTTTGTGTTTAATAATTTAGTTACTTTTATTTTGAAAAAATATATATATATATTTCAGATAGAGTATTATTTCTATAATTTCTAGATATTTTGAAAATGACACCTAAGAACCTTGCATGCCATATGCAATATGTCTGCACGTCCGCGTCAGCTGAAGTGACACTGCACTGAGGTTTTCGAGCAGTGTGAATGGTAGCAGTGGGAACACGCTGCTCATTTAGAGGGAAGTGGGCTTTGAGTTTTAGTTTTTAGAAACTTTGAGTTGCATTGTGAGATCATCGGAAGGATTTGTTAACATTGCGCGTGTTGATCTCCTGATGCTTCAGATCATGATGTAGGTTACATACATGGACTTCTGGAAAATCGCATCCCAACGTGGATCTGGACTCAAAAGTGCGAGGAAATTATTTATTTGACTCGAGACATTATTTATTTCCGAGCAATTCGATGCTACAACACAGACATAAGGGCAAATATGTCTGTTTATTAATAGATCTATTCTCACCGTTGATGTCACAGTATTTGTCTTCTGTCATCTTGTCGCTCAGCGCTCAACTCTAACGTCATTTCAAAGGTCCGGGTAGGCACCGGGATTTAAGCGCATTACGTTTTGAGTAAAATAAACATGAACAGACTGCCATCTGCACTGGGGCGACGTGGTCGCTTAGCACCAGGCGCTGTCTGGACAGGCTGATGTAGATGCACCAAGAATAATGCTTCCGTATGTGTGTGTGTGCGCGTGCGTGTGCGTGTGTGTGTGTGTGTGTGTGTGTTTGCTGTATGCCTGTGTGTCCAATATGTGCAGATGGCAGCGCTCACATGACGACAGATTTAATTCGTACCAAGTCTCCAGGGCGGGCTCAATTCTTGTCCCACTCATTTTTGTTGGTGTTTGGGTGCACGTACTTTTTGTGAACTTTTCTGTTAATACTGAGCGGTATTACAGAAAATGTTTTGGTATTTTCTACGGTGTTTTGTATTTGCAGTAGAACCTAGAAAGATATATAAAGAGGTTTTTTTTCCAGCATCATTTGTGAGAACAAAAGTGGATTCATCTATTTCTGACATCTCAAATAGACTATAGGATCGTGTCCACTTTATCATTTAGTACAGAATTTTTCTCTCTCTCTCTCTGTCCCCCCCCCCCCCCCCGCCACGCACACATCTGATTCCCCAAAGCGCGCCGAGTGTAGATGAGAGTTATTGAGTCTCAAAATAGAGTCGGCAATATCCAGGCAGCTCGCTTTCTCGTGTTGAGTCAATGAGAGCCCTAACAGGTTTAATATGAAAGGGATGGATGAGGCGCCCCGGGGTACAACCTGAAATCAAAACACAAAAACACACCGCTCTTATAGAACACACGTTTGTTTCTATACAGTATCTGTGTATGTGACTTAGAGGGAGGGGGAGAGAGAGAGAGAGAGAGAGAGAGAGAGAGAGAGAGAGAGAGAGAGAGAGAGAGCAGCCGAGATAAAGGGCGTTTTGAGGGTTCTGATTTGGTATTCACCTCAGCACACGCACGCACACACGCATACACACTTCTGGGATATTGGGAAACATCGCTCTAGAATCTTGCCAAGCAATATAAAGATCAGAGAGGAGTTGCGAAAAAAGGGGATAGGTGAAAAACAAAATGAAAGATAATGAACAAGAAATGGTCAGGAGTCCTAGGTCCTTCAGAATCAGAATCAGAATCAGATTCAGAATCGGAATCGGATTCAGAATCAGAATCAGATTCAGAATCGGAATCAGATTTAGTATCAGAATCGGAATCGGAATCAGGAATGAGATAGACTAGGATTTTTTTCTGGTGAGGATTTCATCAGCATTAAAAAAAAAAGCTAAACAGTCTGAAAGTTTTGAGGATATAAAATAATACAATAAACCTATAATACAATAAAAATGTATTACGGAAATAAAAATACAAATAGCCAAAAAAGATACAAACTGTATTTTTTCAATTTATGTTAATGTGATGTGATGTAATGAAATGTAATGCTGATGTGAATGTTCAACATCTTCTCACTTCACAGCAGAGCTGACAGTATCATACGCCACCTGCCACATTTCAACACAGGGTTCTCAGTTCAGTTTCCACTTCAGTGTGTGTGTGTGTGTGTGTGTGTGTGTGTGTGTGTGTGTGTGTGTGTGTGTGTGTGTGTGTGTGTGTGTGTGTGTGTGTGTGTGTGTGTGTGTGTGTGTGTGTGGTAGTGGGGACGGAGGGGGCATTATTTAGTCAAGGCAGACAAGGCATTTGTTCCACAAGAGTAAGCTGTTTTTTAAATGACTGTATGGAGAAGGGTATACATATCGGGGAGGGGGGAACAAAAGCAACCTTTTAATAACAAAACCGAAGGACCTTTTTACCTTTCGGGAAACCAGAGGAGTCCTTCGGAGCAACTTCGGACAATTATTCAGATTCGGTGGATCTCACTTGATTTCATATGTACTAAGTGGCTCCTGGGAATTCAACACATTCGGCTGCGAGCGATCTCCAAAAGTCCTGTCGTAGTAGGGACACAACTGATCTGGTGGACAGTGTGTACGAGACAGAGAGAGTTACTGTAGAAATGGGGGACGACTTGGGGGAGGGGGGTGATTGAGAGACATAGACACAGGACATCTGGTTCTAAATTCAATTATTAACCCAATTATAAGAGACCTGTAATTGTAAAGTCTTTGTGAGGACACACTGCTGGGCCCCTTCCTGCAGATATACGGCCGTGCCCACTCAGCTCTCTTCGGACTCAGCGGGGAAAAGGTTAAGCAGTCGGAGATATTGAGGAAAGGCATCAAGGGAAAGAGTTGGAAAGTAAAAAGAAAGAGACAACGACTGACTTATGTCAAATGTAGGGGCTTCATGATGGCTGAAATTAAATGCAACACTGAGGATTTCAAGCGTGTTCACCTGACACGAACTCTCACGGCACATTTTCACTTATTAACTACCCCTCCACCCGCTACCACCCACCCACCTGCCTGGCTCCCAGGACTGGGTAAATGATATGTGATTAAACACAGAATTGGTAAATGGAGCAGAAAGGCAAACACCGCAATCTGGCGGTTTATCACGGGTAAAAGTCCTGTCCGTCCCGCGGGAAAACCCAGTGACCTGCGCTGCCGTCGGGGCCGACGAGGGTGGGAGGCACGGAGCAGGACAAACGCAGGAAAGCGGGAAGGGGACCGACGTGATGGGGGACCTTCGTGGAGGCCTCACGTTGTAGCGGTTCACACACCGGCGTCGAGAATAGTTTCAAAGTTTCAGTGTTTCATGTAGGCTAAACGAATAAACAAAGCTATGAAGACGCACATACAGTACACACACACACACACACACACACACACACACACACACACATACACACACACTTCAGAGTCTTGAGGGGTCTTGTTTGTTCCGTAATGCATTCTGTAGATTTCCGTTGAAAGGCATTCCATAGCGTCCCCAGCAACCCACTGTGTGTTTCGGGGTATGTAGAATGACAGTGGTTTAGGTTTCATACCTCACGAATATACGGTCGGCAGATATGTAACCCCCCTGGATATAATATCATAACTTAAGAAAATAAAGAGTATTCTTATAAACATTTGAGAATATAGGAGAAATACCAGACATTAACCTGATACCCTTTGGTTAATAACCCAGGTTATAACCTAACATACATGACCTAACAACACATTACCTTACCTAACCACAAAAAAATGGCTTAATGGCTTAATTATGGCTAAACTGAATTGACTGTGCGATATTTTACAGCGGTGGTCCTTCGAGAGGTCAGGGCGTCCCCGTTAAAATGTTTAATGGTTAGACTTAACCATTATTTTGTCTCACAAGACATAAGCACCATTAGAGAATGTAAACGAATGACTTTATTTGATCGTAGTTTGAGGGAGAAACTACGATCCAAAAACTACGATCAAAAAGGATGGACTAAAGCATACCTAGCAACAGAAATCATCTCAAATTGGCATATCATATGAAATGGGGTCTGTGGCCTAATGTGTATCAAATTGAGGGTCCTTGACATTAAAAAAGGTTGAGAATCACCGTGAGTTTGGAAAAGAGGGGAGAAAGCTCAGCTCACTTTCGGCTCCGAAAACCGGTGCATGTCAGGGCAGAGGCACTCGTTACTGTTTCCATGGCGACCCAACATGCTGTCGGTGTAGTGACGCCGCCGAGGAGCGCTGCGCCGTGCTCAGACGCACGTGCCAGCGAGCTATTCATAGCCTCTCCGTAGAGCCGGTTGGAAATGGAGAGCCAGGTCCGCGGGCACAGGCGGGAGGTTAGGAAAACGAACTGGGAGGGCACTGGGCGTGATGGGGCGGGCAGCATCTGCTGGCAGGGTGAAGCAGGTGGACGGACGGACCAACGGACTGATCATGTGGGCGCCCGTCTCTCGTCCATTTGATCTGGCTTCAGACTGACAGCGTGACACCTGACCCCACAGAGAACACACATACGTGCGCACACACACACACACACACACACACACACACACACACACACACAGACCCGCCACGAATGAGGCCAACAGTTGAAAAACAGGCTTAAAGGGTGAAAAAGACAGAAGAGATGAGGAACGGTGATACAACCTGATTCAAACTCATGCCGCTGTGATTCGTATTATCCCTCTCGCTTCGATTTTTTGCATCATTGGAGGTGACAAAATAGGTGAATCATATTTTGTTTTACTTTGTCATATATTTCTTCTTTACTGCAACGCACTCTGCCATCCATCCATTTTGTGCATTTTTTTAAACAGGCTCTAGGTATAAAAGCATCATCATCATCATCGTCATCATCATTGCCATTATCATCATCATCATCAGCACCACTGTCATGATCCTAGTAGTTGTAGTAATTATAGTAGTAATAGTTAAAGCATTCAATGTACATCCGTCCCACTTCAGCCACGAGCATTTTAACTTGCGATCCAAATCCTGAATCCCACTCCGCGGCTCACAAGCGGAAATCTCCGAGAGCTAATCTTCCCCAAAACAATGTCTCTGCCAATAGGGTATGCCACAATACTTTTTTTAAAATTGAACCTAGTGGGGCGAAAAAAACCCCAATGCCGAGCCAAGCTAAGACAGCACTGCCCCACAATGCGGCGCTTTCGCAGGAAACGTTAGAAAAGCCCAGTCGGTTCCCTGCTTTGTGAGCAATTTGTTCAAGCTCAATTGCTACTTCTGTGCCGCCGCTTTATACCGGGGATCAGTTGGGAGAATGGAAGAGGCTTTGAGGTGAATAGCCGCCCATTGTGGCCTTTTTCGCCGCCCCCCCTCCCCGTCAGAAGTCATGTGGCGCAGCAGACGGCTGGTGTCAAAGGCCGTTGTGGCCGATAAGCGGTCACATTGGTTTTTGCGACTGAAATTGATATAGGACAAAAAAAGGACACTTTTGTGTGTGCTTGTGTCCGTGCGTGTGCGGTCACAGCGTGTGTGTTTGTGCCTGTGTGCGTCTGTCTTTCTCTTCGCGTTTGCGAGTGGGGCCACTGCGCAGACCACCCGTGTGTTGTTTGTTGGAAACGGGCTGACGCAGGCCTCTTGCACCTCTGGGATCAGCAGTTTGCCCCCCTCAGGAGGGACGGACAGACGGACCGCTGTGCGAACCGCGTAGAGATCCCCCTTTGTGCCTCCCATTGTGCCCGGGCGGCCGCATCAATAATATGGTCACAGCCGGCCACGGGCAATGGAAAAGTGCTGGAGAACACACTTTGAGATAAAGGTCCGGTACACCTGTGTGCAACCATGGAGGAGAGAGGAAACAAAGAGGGCTGATGAGTGCGGGTAAATGAACAGAGCGCAGTCACGTGACCCGCATCGTTCCTAAAGTGCTCCGTGAATACACCGCGCAAGGTGAGAGAGAGAGAGAGAGAGACAGAGAGAGAGAGAGAGAGACGCATTTAGCGGTGGTGGAGCGTGGCGCCGGGGCAGGCTTTTTACCTTCCAGTGTAAAGGGTTCCCGCTAAGAACTCCGTGGCCATGGCTACCGGCTTGCCGCTGCACCGGCGGCGTGTCTCGCAAGGTGCGCGCGGATTCCAGGATCTGTGTACAGCATCAGACGGCCCCAAGGACCAAGACCCGGGACTTAACACGCGCTGTAGCTGAAGTACGCGCGAGTCCGGGCAGGTCGCTCCGTTCGCGTAACAAGACAAAACCTGTTTCGGGCGAGTGGGACATCTCGCGCCGGAGGGTCGGGATCACTCTTGTCAACAGCCCTGAGGTTTCAAAGTTGAAAAGAAACGGAAATGCAAAAACATATTTATATTACGCTCCGACGAGGGCCGACGGAACCTTAGAATATCCCGAAAAAGCATCCGCCTTAATCAGCGTTGTGGCGGTAGCCGCTGAGCGACTGTCAATGGGGGGGACAATCAAGACAGCGTTCCCCCATGCAGACCCCATGTAGAACCATCAGCCCATCGTGCGCTCGTGATTGCATTCGACGTAGCTCTCCATAACGACGGCAGATCTTTTAATCGCTGATAATGAAGACACGGCGCACGGAAAGGTTTGCTCCCACTTTGAACCGTCGACAGCGAAGAGAGGTCGATTGTCCCGTGACCCGAAGGCGGCTGCGGTGGCTGAGTAGGCCCACGAGCCGCATCGCCCTGGCTCCTGCCGCGAAGATGCCCTCTTAAAAAAATTGGGAAATTCTAAAGACATCCAAACTTAAGCCCAAATGAGACGACGCAATGGACGGTCAGATTTTCAGTGGGAGCTGACCCATTTAGAACAGCACCTCTCTCCCCAAACGTCATTTTTTACATCAGAAATTCCTTATTTTATCCATGTGCTTCTGACCATTCGGCGTGAACGCTGTTGGCTATCCCTGTGTCTCTTTTGGGGACGGTCAATCTCAGCGTAGGGTCTGAAGCAGAGATGTAGGACGGTCGTTAAATAGGCCTAAATGAGGCCGTGATCTTAAAGTGGGCGCAAGGAAACTGCTGTCGCGACGGTACATTTTGATTTGTTCATAATTTGATAACCCTGACTGTCAAATGTGAGTGTCAACGTCTCATTCAGCGTGTTCTTGCGACGTTGCCGGATATAACTTTCGGCTGTTCCATTACCGTGTTCTCACAGAATTCTCTCTCCCTCTTTCTCCCTCTCTCTGTTTGTCTTTCTTTTCAGGCTAGAGTCTTTAATTAGTTACGTATAGGTCCACATGCGGTGCCATTGTGACCGTAGCACTTCTCAAGGGATTTCTTTTTTTCTTTCTCTCTACTGTACAAACCCCCTAACCCTACATGCACACACCTGCATGCCTATATATATATATATTTTATATTATGCATGACGTTTTTTAATTTTAATTTCCAAGATAAGCCAACACTAACAAACCGCAGGGACATACATTATCTGCTGATGCTATATTTATCAGTCATTTTAAATTCTATTTCCGTGGCAAAGTTTTTCCCCCCCAATATATATATATATATATATATATATATATATATATATGAGCCATGTCTTACCCTTCATACTGAAGTTATCCTAAGAACAGGAATTCTGGCCCTCACCTGTGGGTCACAATCCCAGCTCTGTCTTAGTTAGTCAGTCGAAATGTTGTGTTATAACGTACCAACTCACTATTTTCAGAGCCTTGTGCCTAAGAACATTTAGCGTTGCCTGTGTTGACGCTCGATTTGATTTTATCCAAGTTTTTGTTTTTATCCAAATTCCAGGCGTACTGAACATTACATTACATTGCATTTAGCAGCCATTTAGCAGCCTGAAGCCTGAATAACAAAAACAATACAACTGTAATAATACAAATAGATGAAATATAAATAACAAAACAAATATATAAATAAACACTATTCATTAGATATATTTTCTGGAGTAAATGAAACTTGTTTATGGGATATTGCTGGGATTTTACAGCAATACTATGACGCTGGCTTCCCCCAGGAGAAATCTGCTGTAGGGGTTGAGGATGGGGTGGAGATTTTGCCGAAATAGACGTACTTCTAATGTATAAAAAGTATATGGGCGTCCTGGACGCCGTGTATTTTCGACAGCGAGATGTGACTTTGTTTTTTTTTTTTGTTTTTTTTTTAAACATAAATATGAATTCATGAGAAATACACGATGCCAATCAATACTACACGTGGATAACATCACCCCCGGTCAGCACAAGTCAACAGCGCGGGCACGTCTGATCGAAGAAGTTCAAGGAAAGATTCGGACCCGCACCCACCTCGGCACCACCCAACCCACCCACCACCCCCACCCCCGCCTGCCACGCAGAGCGCTCCGCTTTATGAATGGACGCGTGTGGGCGTGCGCGTGCGGCGTGGGGACGCGGCGACCTGGCGTCACAGTGTGCGCTCCCTGATAGGCGGCGTGTCGGCGGCGGGTCCCGAGTGGAGCTCCGCTGGCTCCGGAGACACGCAGGGAGACCGAGAGAGAGAGAGAGGGAGACAGACAGACAGACAGACAGACAGAGAGAGAGAGAGAGAGAGAGAGACAGATTGCAGCCGGGACAAACTTCTGACCGCTCGGTGAGATTTTGCGCCCTGGCCGACGCGCGCCGAACTTGCGCGAAAGCGGCGCGATCAGGGAAACAAAGCAACGGGACGCGATCCTTTGTCTGTTCAGCCGTGTCGGTGCAACAGAGGGGTTCGTTTGGATTTGTTGCATTTATTTGTTTTGTTCTAGGAAAGCAGGGGAGACGACACACCGCTAGACACATGGATGTGAAAAATAGGTTTTGTTGGGTGTGATCTGTGCATTTTTTTTTTATTAGTGGATAATAAAAAAAAAATGCACAGATTACACCCAACAAAACCTATTTTTCTCCGTGTTTTTTCTCTCGATAATATTTCGGGGAAAAGCAGGGAGAATGACACAGCTGAATGCAAAAAAAAAAAAAAAAAAAAAAAAAAGGTTTTGTTACTATGCGCTATTTAGGGCGACGCATTGCAAGATGGGAAGTAAATGTTGAGTTAATGATCGTAACCTCAAGGATGGAATAAGAACGGGAACCGACGGCGGTGGGTCGTCTAAACGGGGCAAGGCTCTCCCCAAAGCTCCCCTCCGGAGAAACTCCCATCAGCACCACAGAACAACACCCAGGCGCACAGAACAATAGCGGGGCGTGCGAACGGGATCATTATGAGGCTGCTGCAGCTTTTCGCAACACAACCACAGTCTGTACTTACTGTGCATGCCTCTCCCCTGCAGCTGGGAAGGCTTTTCCGTCAGCGCACATCACTGGAAGAAGGAGAGGGCTTGAGAAACCCTGACATTTGAGAGCAGAAACAAGTGGCTTTTGAGATGTTGTCTTGCAGAGGAATGCTCTGACTGAGTGTTGTGCCTTCCAGCTCCCTGGGGAGGGCAGTGAGGGACGAGCCCGACTGAAATTATAAAGGAGCCAAAGGTGGGAACTGGAGTCGACACTGAAGAGGAACATTGAACACGTTTTGCCTGTCTTTTTTTACCAAGGTAAGTCATGTTATTCTTATTGTTTGAATAATGGTATTTTGCATTTCAATATGCACAGCCAGCAGCTACACATGGAATTGTTTTATGGTTGCTATACCGTTCAGCTGTTGAAAATGTTGTAAATAGATGTTTAGCCGGTGTTTGCAACTTCTGCCTTGTTACTTTCTTAACTAAATGTATTTATTTTCCCCCAATTCTTCTAAAATCATCATATCTTCATCTATTCTGATCTTATCGCCCCTTAAACTTGTCAAATCAGTCAACAGTGCTGCTTAATAAAATAATGGGCATTCAATACATGGCAAACAAGCAATATTTAACAAAACCGCAGCTACTAACAGAAAGACTAAGCACAAAAACTGTCCATGGGTGTGTCATCTAATGAGGAGAACATGTGCACAGCATTGATAAGGCTGCTGCTTACTTACTGAGATGTTTTTGGCTTTACATTGCCACCCAGTCTTGATTCTCAGCTCACCCGCGTCACTGTCGTTATAGATGAGGCAGCGGTTAGGGAGTTTGTTTAGTCTACATTAAGCCACAGACTGCTTCGCTGGGCTTTTAAGCGAAAAAAGAAAATCCCCACCAGACACCTGCTGCGCGGTTGAAAAAAGTCGGGCTGGAGGCATAGCCAAGGTATCGCGTCACCGGGTGACCACAGCACTCGGCCCCCTCACTCCAAACATTGCCCGCTGCCGCAACAGCGACACCAAGAATAGACACTTTAGCAGAGGAAACGCCTGGTGACAAGCCGCCCACACAAACACTTTTGTCAACTACACCAACAAGCCCTTTATGTGTTGGATTTTTTTTCCCTGTGGTTACTGTTCCCCATTCTTCTGTCTCCCTCCGCTCCCTAAGAGCAGCAGATGGTGGGTGCTGAGGGGTGGGGGTGGGTTTGCCTCGATAGAGTTGATATCAGCTCCTCCGCTCCCATCCCCACCGCGCTGCGTTTTTCTATCATCTGTGGAATTTGAACCATTCTGTCCCGGGCGAGGCCCATCCCCTCCGCTTTTGCCCCGTTGGCTTCCACGGAGCACGCTGTTTCCAGAGGGAAGCAGGGGTCGGTACAGCCGGGGCTTTCCGGCAAAGTTGCACAGCATACATTCCTGGTCTGCCGGAGAGAGGAGTCGCCGGCCAACTCTGCACGGCCCGGGCGTCACGTAAGACCGTAACGCGCACATAAGACCAGCACTGTGTAAAAACACGAACTCATTCACCCGTTAAACAAATGCACACGGTCTTCTTTTCACAGCGTATGATGTGAGGCACCTTCGATTGTGAAAGAGAGAGAGAGAGCGAGAGCGAGAGAGAGAGAGAGCGAGAGAGAGAGACAAGTAAGCGATTGCGATGGCGATTGTACAGTCTCTCCTTTCTTTTCTCTCTCCGTTTGGCCGCCTCCGTGCTTGTTTTTGAACAGGGGGTGTCCGTGTGCAAAGTTTGGGTATGCAGGGGCGCACGAGGAGAGAGGAGGAGAGCTGGGAACGTTTAAGAAGGGAAAGTTGGCGCGTCAGCTCCCCGGGAGGAGGAGGAGGAGGCGGAGGAGGAGAAGAACAGAACAGAGACGGCGCAGTGGAAGGGGGAAGAAAACAAGAAAGGGGGGGGGGGGGCGATAAACAGCAAGGGTAAAGAAAAGGAAAGGAGATAAGAGACGGGACGGGGGTGGTGGGGTAGGAGAGGAGAAGTAAGGGCTGAAAAGGCGAGTTTCGTAAAAGGGGGAAAGGGAAGGGAAAGGGAGAGGGGTGGAGTGTATCGAAAAAGAGGGAGGAATGAAGGAGTGTCCAGAGGAAGAGGGACGTGGAGGGGTTTTGGCTGAGGCGAAACAAAAACAGCAGAAAGTATTGAAGAGGGAGAGAGGGAGAACTCATATGTAAAGTTACATATGCACAATGTAATGCTGCATTCCATTGAGGTCGGAATTCCGAAAAATCCGACCTCCTACTTGGAAAAGGGCAAAGGAGTAATTCCAGACTCTTTATTGAATCATTATAAGCATAAGGCAAATTAATCCTTTCTGATCTCATTCCTGAAGCGCTTCAATATGCAGGCGTGCGCGCGCACGCACGCACGCACGCACACACACACACACACACAGACAAAAGCGATGTTTTTACACGTCAGGCTAGTTCACGTCTGATGCAAGAGGTGTGGTGGCGGAGGTGTTGTGGAGCCAGCCGGGGCAGGACAGGACGAGACAGCCTCCCTCCACAGACCTGCACAGATAGCACTGTTTGTTACGCAACTCTGGCTGTGGGTAGAACATGTCGAAAGAGCTCCGGGTTTTTTGGGGTCAAAGGTTCCTGAGATTTTTCCCCCTTTTTTTTTTTTGTTTTTTTTGTTTTCTTTTTTTTTTCATTTTGTTTTGGGATTTGGGATTTGGATTTCTTCACTGATAAACCATTATGTAGCGTTCAGCAGCAAACACAACAGAACTTTTCAACGGAGGGGTGCCGGCTGGGGCCGAGAGCACTCGCGGCCCCGTCGGCTTGAACTCCGCTGACGTTGGGGAAAGCCAATCTGTGGGGCTGCATTTTCCCCATCGCACGGCTTCGAGTGACAGAGCGTAACGCAGGCCAGGGTTAGGTGCAGATCCTACAGATGCCTTCCGATGATGACGGTTGATCAAGTGATTATGAAAATAGCCCCGGCGTCCATGTTTTTGTGAGGGGCGCGTCCTTTAACTCCACAACCACCGCGTCAGGTCGCAGTTCAGCTAATCTGTTTGGAGATTACAGATACAAGAAGCACAAGTTAAGTTGACACAGAACGTTCCCAGACTCGGGCTCCAGTGGGGCTAGAACCTCGAATGCCGTGTGTGTGTGTGTGTGTGTGTGTGTGTGTGTGTGTGTGTGTGTGTGTGTGTGTGTGTGTGTGTGTGTGTGTGTTGTGTCGCATTAGGATGCTAAAACTGACCCCACCCTTTTAGTTTTTCTGGCCCGGACAAATGAGTACCATATGCCTTCCATCTACACCCAGCGGCAATACACTTTACTCTCCGCTGTCTTTGATTTCCAAGCGTCGCACTCCCCTTGCCGCGTTCCCTCGCGCTTGTTTGATCCCCTGTCCGCCCGCCTTTCCCCCATCCCCATACCTCTGTCTGTCTGTCGGCCTGTCTGTCCCCCTGTCAACAGGGATCTCACTCCACTCCCCACTCACCTTGGCGCGTGGGGCTTTCATTAAATCCGAATTAAGAAGCCCTATTATCACCTCCGTCGCCAGCGGTGATTGCGTGTCGGCGTGATAGAGAGACAGACAGAAAGAGAGACAGAGAGAGAGAGAGAGAGAGAGAGAGCGAGCGAAGGGAAGAGGGACTTAGTGTTTCTCAGCTTGTCACAAAGATAAATTGTGAGAGGAGTGTCAATGTTTGCCTTGTTTCACTGCTGAGCGAGACCTCTTCTTCTAACTTCGATTGTCACACCCACAGGAGCCTCATCACAATGGCTGCATTCTTTCTTTCTTTCTTTCTTTCGTTCTCTCTTTCTTTCTTTCTTTCTTTCTTCTCTGTTCTGTTCTCACTCATCAAATCTGGAAGGTTAAAATTGCCCCATGCATGCTATTCCTGCCTAGGACAACCCCCATCAAGCGCAAACCCATTCTGAGTTCCATATGCATATCCCACTTCTGTGGCTGGGACCCAATCCCTCCGTCCGTCTTTGTCGAGCCCCCGCTCCACCCGCTTTATTACACCAACGAGTCAATCATCCTCTGACACCACTGAGAACGTGCCACGGTGTCTTCATCCCACACAGCAGGAGGGCTATGGAGATTAGCGTGTGTATGTGTGTGTGTGTGTGTGTGTGTGTGTGTGTGTCTTTGTGTGCGTGTGTGTGAGCTGGTCATATTTTATTTCCCCTTGAAATAGTCTGTTTCCATTACATTGTAGGTCTTATATGTCACTTAAGTTTTTATAGAATTTTTAAAGAGCTTAATGAACAAAACGATGGCATTGTAAAAACATCGTGTTTTTTTTGAAGCCATGGCCTTGCATACCTTTCATATAGATAGATAGATGGATAGACAGACAGACAGACAGACAGACAGACAGACAGACAGACAGATAGATAGATAGATAGATAGATAGATAGATAGATAATATAGACATAACACAACATACGGAAGGAAATTGCGGTGTTACGCCAGTATCTAAAACAATAGGCAATAATAATAAAGTAATAAAGAATTGAAATAATGAAATTATGAATGAAATATTTGGCAATATATAATAAACACAATTCTTTCAAAAGTAGGACATTTTGTGTGTGTGTGTGTTCGTGTGCGTGCGTGTGTGTGTGTGTGTGTGTGTGTGTGTGTCCACATGTTACTGGATTCGCTGATACATACAGTAGGTGGAGGTGTATTGTTGACAGAGATGAGTGTCTCTCCACACCCAATGGCCCATTAAATTTTTTTCAAACGACCTTCATTTGTGTAAACAAAAGAGGCTTGAGGTTCAACCCGCACCGACAAATGCACAAGGGTGCCCTTCCTGCTGATCAGGACTAGACCAGTTTAGATGTTTGCACGGACAAAACGTATAGTCACAGTAATTGTAACAACATATTGGTTTGTCTCTGTGTGCTGTGTTGCTTGTCTGTGGTTGTGCATTCCAGTGTAACTTTTGAGGTGTTTCCCTTCACTTCTATTTCTGTGCACACTGTTATCTTCGCTCTCATTAATCATCCACCCGACTTGAGAGAGAGGGTCGATGCATTTTTTTTTTTTACAGTTACAGGAAGCTGACGCAACCTGACTGACACGCGCGCGCACAGGGAAGATGAATCAGACGGTATATTCCAAGGAACTTGGCTGTGGCTAAATACTACTGTCATCATCCCAGTCAGTGTGATGTCTCACATCTGGGTGAGACATCGCACTGGGTGTCTGGGTGGCGTGCTCCAACACAGGGAAACTAGGTAATAATTTAACCACAGTCTTTTCGGCTTTATGTTCAACGTCGGTTTTGGGAATTGCTGCTTTTAGTTCAACTCTGACTGCGTGGACTCCTTTAGGCGGGCCCCCGCAAATTCAAAACATAACCGATGTTGTAAACGTAAGGGACCCCACACATGGGGACATATGACGATACATTTTGCAGTTTTGTTCCTGTAGTGTGTGGAGAGCAACGATTTGCCCAAGCACCACACCACACGCTGACAGATTCCATTCACCAATGAGAGTCCCGACTCTCAAAACCGCAAATATCGCGGGATCAAATGTGACTTTCAGAGTAAACAAACATGGTGCACGACGGGCAGAAAGAACTAGGCGTGCAAGCTCTTGCACTATTTTTTACAGAAAAGTCTTGGATGGACAAATGGATGACATGGACTGTGCATGTTGCACCGTAAGCTTTATGCTTTGCAGCGTTGGCATTGTCCGTCATGGCTGCTGTTTCAGTCAGCTTGGCTCCCAATTGGCTCTCGGTCTTTCCCATTTGGCAATCCACAGCCTGCCTCCCTATCCGTCCGATACCCTATCGGACCTGACGGGCTGATCTTTAGAACCGTCAAAAAATCTTGACTTTGCTCACATTGTCGGAAGCGAGGAATCGTGCCATAAAATCTGGTCCATTATCCTATAGTGTCTACCCCGCTTTAGATTCTCTTCAATGGAGCTGACTTATAATGGCATGTACATTATTGTCACCAGTGATGCTGTTGTAACCATACAATACAATGCTCCCAACAACAGGACGTTGATGAAATAGTTTGTTTCCAGTTAGATAACAACAGCTGTAGCTGTGTTTTTTGGGGCAGTCATGGTCATTCTCTTTCCTACTCTTATTTATATACAAATGAGAATACTACGATTGTCTATTTGAGTGTTTTATTCAATAACAGTCAACCGCTGCACTGACTATGGCTACCCCCTCTTACAGTGCTTTACCCACTTATTTACCATTCCAGTCAAATTACATAACAGGCGGCTTCACAGGCGGAGTTGAGTCAAAATCACGACGAAAATAAACCTGCTTAAATTTAGAATTTAAAAATGCCTTTTTTGAGAAGTTGCTTATGTTTATATTAATAAGTTCCAGACGAGGAAGTCCAAGGCTAAGGTCATGAACGACTAGTCTGCTCCTTCTGGCTGGTCTTGGTGCTGGTCAGATGCATTCGCTCTATTGTCAAGGTCGACCTGGAGGCCCCCGTCCATTAATCCAAAGATAAACCTGCCTCTGGCCGGGCCCAATTGAAGCCTTCTCTTAGATTTCCATTAGCTCTAATCTTACAACCAGATTTCTTAAACCAAGGCTAAAGTGCAAGTCTGAGACTATTTTAAACCATGAGTGAGAAAGGCCGTTTCAGGTAGTCCGGATTAAAAGTGTGATTTCGTCGAGATTAGGCCTCACCTGCATCCGCAAAACCGCCCCAACATCAGTGCATCATGTTTGGTACGTGTGCTGAAGTGGATATCTGGGTTAAGTCTAACATCCAAATTCGCCCCGGTAAAGAATTGCAATAATGTCACGTGGTGGGGGTGTTTGTTGACCAGAGAGTCACAGTGAGAGCGGCTGAGCCACAGCGCAGCAATGTTGAAACAACCCGGCTATCGATTTTTCCATCCCCATCCCTACACTTTAGAATGCCTCTGAATCATACCGGTAGAGAATTCATTGATTGGGAGCCTGTGTGTGTGTGTGTGTGTGTGTGTGTGTGTGTGTGTGTGTGTTTGTGTGAGCGTGTGCGTGTTTGTGTTTGTGTGTGTGTGTGTGCGTACAAACTTGTTTAATGGGTTTGAACTTGAGCGTCTGACCTGCCTTTGATTTTCAATGGATTGAAATAGTGCGTGTGTGTGTGTGTGTGTGTGTGTGTGTGTGTGTGTATGTGCGTGTGTGTGTGTGAGCGTGTGCGTGTGTGCGGTTGTGTGTGTGTGTGTGTGTGTGCGTGCGTACAAACTTGTTTAAAGGGTTTGAACTTGTGCGACTGACCTGCCTTTGATTTTCAATGGATTGTGTGTGTGTGTGTGTGTGTGTGTGTGTGTGTGTGTGTGTGTGTGTGTGTGTGTGTGTGTGTGTGTGCGCGCGCGCGTGCGCGTGTCGCCACGGCGATCCGTGTTTGTGTTTATGTGCGAGCACAATGCGAGGCAGCGCTCACAAACCGAGCGGGACAAGCAGACGAACAGCAGCGGGCTATTTGAGGGAGTCACAACAAAGGCTCTTCCTGTTATGCTGCGGGTGAGTGGGTGTGAGGTGGACTGTTTGCCTCTACATCTGTACATCTGCCTCTCTCCCTTCCACTCCAGCTCTCTCCACTTCAAATAAACCCCTCCTCCGTTTCGGTACCTCTGTGAGCTGCAGTGTGCTTTGAGAGTATAGTGCGCAGCGTGTACAGAGAGCGTCAGCACCGAGTGTGTACCGGGTGTGTACAGGGTGAACCGGCCGGGCCAACAGCTCCACCGCTTTGTGCCAGATTGAAGTCCAGGGGTGTTTGGCTTGGCCTTGCTCTCTGTTTGATCAGGCTGTTTCTGGAATACTGACTGACCTCTGCTGAGACCAAAACAAATCTCCCTTTGCTTCCTCGCTGTTTTCTCCGAGCATATCCCTACTTTAAAAAAAAAGAATAATTTTAATTTCCGTCCTTCATACCCATGTGCAAATTGATCAAAAGTACTGACACATACATTGCACCTCAACCCATCTTTGAGAAAAAAAACGTTTTTTGTTTTTCTCTCGAGGCCGAACGAGAACTTGCACGTGCCCTCTTGAAGCTCGGAACCTTTTGGTCTGAACCCGCTGCCAGGCCGGGGTTGTCTCTCGCGCATCCTCGCAAGAGTGCGAGAGTGGCTTCGGACATGAGGTTCAGAGAGGTTACCAACATTCCCAACTTCACCATAAGTTGCCACCGAGTGCGAGCGCTTCTCAAAGTGCAGGTCAAAGGTGGAAAAAACAGTTGACACCTCACATCACTCTGTATTAAACTTTGCTTTAGGTATAGCGCATTTATATATTCTGTATATGTTTATACTAGTGACTTATTCTTTTTTAAATATTTTTGGGCAATTTTTATTTTATTTTACTCTTACTTTACTTTTATTCAGTTTTATTTTAATTACAATTCTTATCTGACTGTTAAGCTTTTTAAAATGCTAATCATCTGAAGTAACGCACCAATAATCACCATGACAAATTCTGCATATTTTTATATATTTGACTATTTATTTTTTCATATTTTTCACTATTTGTGTATATTGGGCTTTTTTAAATGTTACTTTTTACATTACTTTTTTACTTTCTATTAGATTTTTAATTATTTTATTTGAATAAAAAAAATTCTCAGGCTGTTTATTTTATTTTTTATGCTATTCAGCTGTAGTAACACCCCAATAATCACATAGCAAATACACCTCAACTCTCATTCCCAGTCCCCTCTCCCTGTGCTGTCTTGTCCCCAAATGTGAAGCAAATTCATCATTGCGCTTTCAGCCAATTCATCAGTCATCCATATCAGTTCCATCAGCAATTTTCTGCTGAGGAAATCCTCAGTAAACATGTTCATCACACACTATGTCTTTGTGAATGTCATCTTAGTTTAATTCCCTTTATTGAAGACGTTGTGAAGCAATTCATGACATGTGTAAGCTGAGGTGACCTTTACCCCCGACCTCCCAGGTAACAATCATATCGTGATGTGGAAATATGTCTCAAAATAGCTTTAAAAAGGGGGTGATTTTCTCCTTGGAAAAGTGAAACATTGGCTTTGTACCTGAACCGCCGGCGGAAGAGTCTCAATAGGATTAACCTCGTCACTCGAAAGCAGCCGTTTGAGCAGCAGTTTGACCGGCACCTTCGCTGACCTGAGAGCCTCCGTCCAACAGAAAGACGATGTGTGTGTGTGTGTGTGTGTGTGTGTGTGTGTATGTGTGTCTGTGTGTGTGTCTGTGTGTGTTTGTGCATTTATGTGTGTGTGTGTGTGTGTGTGTGTGTGTGTGTTTCTCTGCGTATGTGACTGTGTGTGTGTGTGTGTGTGTGTGTGTGTGTGTGTGTGTGTGTGTGTGTGTGTGTGTGTGTGTGTGTGTGTGTGTGTGTGTGTGTTGGTGCATTTCTTTGTGTCTGGAAAACAAACACTTTCCTATAATTTACCCTGTATTTTGACAAGCCTCAGCACGCCTCCGGGAAACGCAGACCCAAACCCACTCTGCCATGTGCAGTGTGTCTCTATCAAAGGAGATTTACACCATTCAGGAATTTGGAGCATCCCCGCAACCCACCACCCCCACCCCACCCACACACAAACTCACACACCATTCCCACCTTGCACCTCTGTCGGTCCTATGATCAAGACTCATCTCTGGCTTGTCACAACACGAAACGGGCCTTTTGAAATACCAACGCGAGAACAGAACCGTCACATGAATTCGCCAATAATAAACAATGGACTCTCCAACAAGAAAGCGCTCCCTACATAACTCTTAGTCGGACCGCTGTCTGAGCTGGCCGTGTAGCCAAACAATGCCAGGGCTGAAGCTCTGGCGGCCGCATAGCCATGGTAAGGTATCGAGGAAGCTGACGGGTGCCGGTCGGGGTCTGCCAGACGCTGCATTCGTTCGAAATAGGCAGCGCCGGCGGTTTTAGGACAGCCATTCGGGAAGGGAAAAGGGCGTCTATCAAGCCCCCCTGGGCACTGCTTAGTAAAAGCCTGGCTCCTCTCTGAGAAACATTTAAGTTGGCATTAATATCATAATCAGGGTCTGTTTCCCCTCAGACAGACAGGAGGCCGTTCAACAGAAATAACCCCACCCACTCACCCACTCACACACTCACCCACTCACACACACACACACACACACACACACACACACACACACACACACACACACACACACACACACACACACACACACACACACACACACACACCAGAACCCTCCCTTACCTCTTCCAGTCGTTCTCACTCTACATCTTTCTCTCCGATCCAGCGCCATGTTCCCCCTTAATACAGCCTCCCCAGCTCCCCTCGTTCCCAAACGTTCCCTTCATTCCATCCCTCCGCCCCCGCAGCCACTCCACATTCCCCACATACTCCGCTGTCACAAGACCCCATCGCCGCCACTGAGTCAACCCCGGTCTTTCGCCGTGTACGGCAGACCGGCGCTTTTATCTGCGCCTGGGCCGGAGGTCAGCGCGGCGGTGATTGTCCGTCACCCCGCCGGCGCGGAGGGACGAGGGGAGCTGACGACAGGATGGGAATTCTTTCGAATCATCGTTTTTCTGTCAAAACAGTGACACCCTGCCCCCCTCCTTTTCCTGCACTCCATTGTTCTCTGTTTCTCTTTCTGTGGAGAGCAATGAACTGATATGTCTTCATTAGGACGCACTGTAATGAGACAACAACAGCTGGCCACACACCCGGCTCTGCAGCCCCACTTCTGATTAGAAAATCTACCGATAACGCGGCGAGTAAACATCCCCATCTTCCCTGGCCCAAACCTCCAGTTCCTTTCTCCCCTCCCACCGTCCTCCCGTGCTGACAGGCCAGTCAGCCAGTGAAGCCACTTCTTTATGCACTCTGCTTCATGTCAGAGGGTGGGCCTCCGCCAACACACATCTCCGCCACTCGCCGGTGTCGAGTCTTCTGTGTGCGAATGAGTGCGTGTGCGTGTTTGTGAGAAACAGTCGAGAGAGAGAGAGAGAGAGAGAGAGAGACTTTGTCCACCATATGCACTTCCACTTCCTGTGTTTGTTGAGGGTTTCTTCCAGGCTACACTTTGCTTCAGGCCCGCTGGCCCGTTCATTATAATCCTCAACTTTTCTCTTTTATCCTTTTCCTTCCCTGGGAGAGAATTAAGAGGGAAGTCTCATTTTCGCTCTCTTTGTTTGTCTACCTTTCTTCTTTGTTCCATGACAAAAACGACAACAGCGACAAATAGTCCAACAATTGGCAGCAAACAAACTAAAAAAAGTAGCCCAGGCTGTAATGTATATACATAGGTGTGTGTGTGTGTGTGTGTGTGTGTGTGTGTGTGTGTGTGTGTGTGTGTTTGTGTGTGTTTGTGTGTGTGTGAGAGAGCGCGTGAGAGAGAGAGAGAGTGAGAGAGAAAGAGGATTGATGTGTGATTTGATTCTCTGATTTGTTATCACTATCATGTCGCTGGAGGACTGTTTGGAAGACCTACTGCAGCTCTGACCTACTTGTGTCTGTATACAGGGCCACATCTAGACTTTTTGCGCACGCACGCGGGCGTGTGTGTGTGTGTGTCTATCACTTAGGAGTGTGTGTGTGTCTGAGGCGAGCCCTCTATGCAGTCCGTCGAGTGTGAGAAGCTGGGTGTTTTGACAGCTTTCGCACAGCTTCGGTCCGGTGTGGGGGCAAGGGGTGTGTGTGTGGAGTGAGTGTGTGTGTGTGTGTGTGTGTGTGTGTGTGTGTGTGTGTGTGTGTGTGTGTGTGTATGTGTGTGTGTGTGTGTGTGTGTGTGTGTGTGGACGACTGTGGGAGAAAGCGCTGAGCTGAGAAGGGTGAGAACCCGATCAGCTGATGAGAGGATGGGAATGAGATTTTGAATGCATGGAATGATTTCAATTCAAAATGCAGCTAGTCCGCGTCAAGAAACCCCACCCCCCCCAAAAGAAACTTTGCCCCGAAAATAATTGTAGAATTATTTTTTTTGAGGAACAAGGTATTCAGTTCATCCACCCTGAGGGGCCATTGTGATTTTTCCATACTGCTTATCCATTTAGGAGTAGGAGCAATACAACAAATAAATACAATTAAAAGTGATGGAAGTTCATCACCTTCATCATAATAATTAAAAAATTGTAATTACATTTTTTATTTAAAAATATATTTAAAGAATTATAATATACAGTATATATATTTATTTTTTATTTTTACTTAATACTGTAAAAGTGGCGCATCTGATTCCGATTCTGATTTCTGATTCAAATTCTTATCTCCCCAACTGTCTTCAGAGAAAGGAAAGACAACAAAGGAAGTAAGAACGAAAAAGGGAAAAATCGAGGGAGGTTGTGCATGGGTGTGAGTGTGGTTTGAGAAGTGGCCACCTGTGTCAAGCAAGTGGATCCTTGAACTTGATGGAAATTTGATAAATTCTCGGCAATATCCCTCTTGGCAGATCAACGTTAATATTGGCAAGATTAATTATGAATAAGTTAAATAAATGAACTTCATTCATTAATCTAATTTCTGGAGCGCGGCACGTTGACCAACTAAGTTGACCAGTTTTTAAAAGATGGGAACTCTGGGGTTCCTTCTTAATGTAATCTTTTCATCACCTGAGAAACCATCTCAACAACATCTCTGAACTTTCTTACAAAGGCGGGGAGGGGGGCTTCCCACCGAGTTAATAAAAGAGCAATAAAAGCTTGCAAGCAATGCCAGCCGCTCCATGTCGTACTACAGTCGCTGAAAGGGAGAGAGATTACCTCAGCGTGGGCTACTTGAGAGTTCTCTCACAATGCCCCTCGCTCGCGAAATGACTACAATGGCGTCTCAGTGCCGCTGCCACCGAACCCCTGCTTTTCCCCAGCGGCATTACGGCCCCATCATTCACGCCGTTGCATTCTGGCCGTGCCAGGCTGGGTCAGGGTGCGCGGGGTTCTCAGGACTCTGGGGGCAGCGCTGGGCAGGCGTGTGAGGCAAACATCCCCTGGTCTTCAGGGCTCTCCGCTGCTTGTCCCGTCTGCACTTGTACTGTACGTTGCACGTGTGCACGTACAGTACGTGTTCGGTGAGCAAGACGTGCCAGGCCCTTAAGATGTGTTCCTATGCTTTTCTTTGTTTTGATTCTCATCGTCCAGTCACTCGGTTCCTGGTGTGCGGCCTTTGCCACCATGGGAATGCTCTTTAAAGGAGTTTAGCCTCAGTGTATGCAGTGGGCTTGAGGGATAGCTCTGGCATGATGTTGCTCCGGGAGCATGACCTGCAGCTGCAACCCAACTTCCCCGCTGGCATCCTCCAAGTTGTATCTTGTGTAATTACCCCACCTACTTTGTTATAGAACAACCAATACCACACTCTACCAGTAGATGTCTGTCTTCTTTCATGCAGGGTGACACTTGGAAATAGTTTAATTTCACTTCTTCTCAGGTTTCTATACAGTCAAACTATGAAGAATACCCTTGAGGAAGAGGGAAAAAAAATGTTGATTTTGTGTCATAATACAGTGGAAAGGCTGATGCTAGAGAGTCAAAGTTATTAAAAAAAAACATATTTGCCAAAGTTGTATCATGAATACTGATGTATTTACATAACCATGTATTGCACATTGTAATTAAATATCAATTCATAGGGGAAAATCACAGAAATGATCTTATTATCTAGTCAGGTCTATTTATTTCCTGGCAACATGGAAGCTCTACTCCCCTGCTGCAAAGCTCCCCATTGCAGAATTGAGTTCCAAGACATGGGATCTTTAAAAACTACGAGGGCAAAAAGGTTCCTGATTCCTTTGCCCTTGTCTCATTTAAAAAAAAAAAAATGAAAACAACAGAAGCAGAAACTCAGAAATATAACTGAACAGGTTTATTTCTTAAAACATATATTGTATTTGATATTCATCCCTTGTTTATTTATTTATGTTATGAGATAAGTTGTGGTCTTCCGGCCATTCAGTGTATTTGGGTTGTGCATGTTCTCCTATATGCTGTTTCCGTGGTTGCTGGCGGGGTCCGCCCTTTCCTGCAAAGAATTTACTGATAGTGACTGATAAGATTTACTGAAAGGCAGTCGTGGTAAATTTGATGACGCAGCGTAGCCTGAGAAGAAAATAAACTTTCCAGTAAAAGAGGTGCTTTAGGTTGCTTTACACTGAATCCGCCAAATAATAAGTCTGTTTTCACAAAATTAATAATAAATAATAATAATAATAATAATAATAATAATAATAAAGTTGACCCAAATATGCCAATTTGTATATATCTTTTAATTTAGTTCTGAATTAATGGCTCTAAATGTCTATAATGGGCGTATTCTTTATATCCAGTAGGTGGTGCTGTGAAATTTAAAGCGCCGATAATCAGGATGTGGTCATCTTCAAAAGTCTGAATCTGGATCCCATCAAAACAGGATCACTGATCAAAACAGGATCCCTGGTGATAACAGGATACCTGTTCAAAACAGGATCCCTGAACAAAAAACAGGATCACTGATCAAAACAGGAACCCTGAACAAAACAGGATCACTGATCAAAACACTGGGTCGTTGCTTTGAAAAACCGGCACAAAAGTAAAATGGATTACCTGGTCCCGGAGCAAAACATGGGACTTCCAAATCTGGATCAATTCTGGTCCAGATTAAACTTTTTCAACAACTGGGCCCATGTCAACAAACAAAAAAAAGTTGAAATTTTGAATGCAATTCTGGGACTTGAAAAAAATCATATATATTTCAACTTTATTATTATTATTATTTTTGTTATTAATTTGGGGAAAATGTAATGAACGAGTTAGTCATACTTTTTTTCTTCTTAGTATTGTGGCTGTGGACGATCAGATGACGGCAGTGGAGCGGATAGGCTGCTGTTGTGGTGAACAAAAACAGAATCCCTGATCATTATATGTAGCAGACGCTTTTATCCAAAGCGACTTACAATTATTCAAACACCGACGGACGCAGCCATCAGGAGCAATTAGGGGTTAAGTGTCTTGCTCAAGGACACTACAGCATGCTAGCAGGAGGAGCCTGGGATCGAACCAGCAACCTTTAGATTACTAGACGACCAGCTCTACCTCCTGAGCTACCATCCCATGATCAAAACAGGATCCCTGATCAAAAACAGGATCCCTGATCAAAACAGGATCCCTGATCAAAACAGGATCCCTGGTGATAACAGGATCCCTGATCAAAACAGGATCCCTGATCAAAACAGGATCCCTGATCAAAACAGGATCACTGATCAAAACAGGATCACCGATCAAAACAGGATACCTGATCAAAACAGGATCCCTGATCAAAACAGGATCCCTGATCAAAACAGGATCCCTGATCAAAACAGGATCACTGATCAAAACAGGATCACCGATCAAAACAGGATCCCTGATCAAAACAGGATCCCTGATCAAAACAGGATCACTGATCAAAACAGGATCACTGATCAAAACAGGATCCCTGTGATAACAGGATCACTGATCAAAACAGGATCCCTGATCAAAACAGGATCCCTGATCAAAACAGGATCACTGATCAAAACAGGATCACTGATCAAAACAGGATCCCTGATCAAAACAGGATCCCTGATCAAAACAGGATCACTGATCAAAACAGGATCACTGATCAAAACAGGATCCCTGATCAAAACAGGATACCTGATCAAAACAGGATCACTGATCAAAACAGGATCCCTGATCAAAACAGGATACCTGATCAAAACAGGATCACTGATCAAAACAGGATCCCTGATCAAAACAGGATCCCTGATCAAAACAGGATCCCTGATCAAAACAGGATCACTGATCAAAACAGGATCCCTGATCAAAACAGGATCACTGATCAAAACAGGATCCCTGATCAAAACAGGATCCCTGATCAAAACAGGATCACTGATCAAAACAGGATCCCTGATCAAAACAGGATCCCTGATCAAAACAGGATCCCTGATCAAAACAGGATCACTGATCAAAACAGGATCCCTGATCAAAACAGGATCACTGATCAAAACAGGATCCCTGATCAAAACAGGATCCCTGATCAAAACAGGATCCCCCCCCCCCCTGTGATTGGCGCGTGCCTTCCTTAACTCCACGCGCTGGCCGAGCGGGGACGCGCGGCGTCGGGGGCGCGCCGCCGAAGAGGAGATCAGCTGGGAGACGAGCAGCAACAGCGCGGAGGTGCGGCCGGGACCGTGAAAACACAACCAACCAACCAACCACCCCCCTCCGCCCCCCGACAACAACAACAAAAAAAAAAAGAGCTCCGGGTTCACGCCGGTGTGTTTTCGGCTCCGGGTCCGAAAAGCCGAGGGGCCGCTGGGGTTTTTTTTTTTTTTTTTGTTGTTGTTGTTGTTGTTTTTTTTTTATCCTTCCGTCCAAGCCTTTGTCCGGTTCGCGTGACCAGTGGCATGTGGGTCAGTTCTGGGAGCGTCGGAAGGTAGGGGCGGCTCGTGCGCGGCGCAACCGATTTCTAACCGACGCGGAGCGGTTGTCCGAGCGCGGAGGACGGGGAGCGCGGACTGGCTCCCACGGCGCGGCGCGGCGATTCCATTGCTTTTCCTGGCTCGTCGGTCGCGCCGTGGTGGCGGCGGCGGACGGGCTTGGCTCGTTGCGCAACGCTTATCGGTGCATCTTTTTTGTTGTTGTTGTTGTTGTTGTTGTTGTTGTTGTTGTTGTTGTTGTTGGGCTGCAGAGCACGATATCAACCTGCGATTCACTTCTCGCTTGAAAGAGCTGCAAGTGCATCTTTTCCAGGAAAAATATCGATTCCTTCTTTTCTTTTCTTTTTTTTTTTTTTTTTACTGAATTGCTTCCAAAAATGTGAATGAGCCAGGTGCTTATGAATGGGCGCGGACGGATGAGGCTTGTTCCATTGATGCACAATGATGGAAAGTAGCCTCTTTGCCCGTAGTGACTGTGAATCTTTACTGGACACTTAAAGGCGATATGTCCGATTCAAGATTACATGCATTGTCCCCGGAGCTCGACACACACACACACACACACACACACACACACACACACACACAGGTGTAGGTTTATAGAGTAATTTAGAGAAAAAAAACAACCCCCAGACAACTTTAAAAACAAGATTAGCTGGGATTATGTAGACTTGCATATTAAATGTTTCGAAACGTCTTATGGATTACGAAGACACTAAATTATGAGGACACTATGCGATCCCAATGTCCTATTAATGCTGGTGGGTATTCAGGTATGTTATCCTTTTAAACCACACACACACACACACACACACACTGCCTTTTGTTGCACACTGCGAGTCCTCTATCAAATTGACATCCCAATCCCTTAAATATATACCCAGTGTATGCAATCTGTCTTTTTTTTTTGTTCTTTCTCCATCAAGTGTTCAGATGCCCCTCGGATCCATTTTCAGTCCCGAGCAACGGTTAAAACAGTGGTGGTGAACGGTGAACGATCCTTCCAGGTTCCTTCCTGTACATTCAGAAACTTCCAGACCTGCTACCACTGTCACCAATTTTACATGGTAGCTACAATGATCATTACTGCGCTATATGTGTATAAGCTTGTGGTACTGAGACATTATTTGACTTCATCAACATCACAGCCGGATAACTGAGCACCGACACACCCAGGTGGAGGAGTTAAACAGTATAACATGACTGACTAGAATGTTTTCACCGAGGCACTTCAAATGGCGGACGCAACAAAAGTAAATGCAGCCTCTGCTATTGTGTGTGTGGGTGTGGGTGTTGTACTGTAGAGATTGCTTTTGGTTTCTATCCCATTTTCTTCATATTCGCAATGATAATCCAAGGTTCCAATCACCTTGGAGGTAGAATAGAGGTTATAATAATATTTGCATTACTGACCTAGGCCTTTTGAATAACTTACTGTACAGAGAGACCTGTTTGGGGAAGGTGGAAGTATAATCAGGGGAGCAAGACAAGCGCTTAGGGAGGGAGCGTTAATGAGTGGTCGGGAAAGCAGCAAAAGGGGGGCCTAAGCCACGACACTTGAGAAGCTCCTATGGAGTATAGGCATGAAAAGTACAGTGAAGGCAACATGTATAGTCATATCGAGAGAGTAGTAGAACGGGAATGTTGGAGTGATTTGGAAGTAGAAAATTAGGTCATTGCTCTGCCTATCGGTCTGTGTTTGCAGTGCAGCATATCGGTATAAGAGAGAAGAGGCGGCGTGGCTCTGACTGGCGAGGTGTCAGGCCGCTGCTGCCACTTCTCCTGTCAGAGATTGCGCTCCTAGGATCAATGCATACATCTTCCACGTTATTTCAATTGATTGGCCAGGGTACTGTGCGTACCGTGCACAGTATGAGTCGTAACCCAGCGAGTTAGCCGGCTGGTCGTTCGGCTGCTCCAGTCTCGTTGCCCACCGCGCTTACAGACAAGAGGCCGACTGACACATGGGCTTGTGTCTGTATGTGCATGCGTATGAGGTCAGCGAGACCAAAGTCTACTGTCAGCCACACAGGGAGCTAAGCAGAGGCAACAGACCAAGTTATGTAACCAGTCTGTGCCAGCTGCGCCCATGGCAATTTGTGCGTGTGTGTGTGTGTGCATGTGCAGAGTAAAAAGGGGACTGGGACGAGAGCAGGGGTGCAGTGCTGCGTGGTGAGGGGAGGAGGATATCAAGAGAGGCACAATGAAGCGAAGGATGAAATAGCTGTGTACTGGAGCGGACAACAAGGAAAAGCAGAGGGCGCAAGCGGGAGGGATAGTCAGTGGGTCAGAAGGCGTGGGCGATCGAGCACAGCTGGAAAGCAAACCAGACACCGGCGGGACAAAACGGTAATGAAAGGATTTGGCCTGAAAGCGAGTAGTGGGTTTTACATAGAAAGAGGAAAAAAAAAAAAAAGAAATGAAAGACCTCTGATTATGTGAAATGAAGAAAGAAACAAGCAGACGGAGAGACGGAGCTCCAAAAGCTCTTCTGATGAAATGCCCCCCCAGGCCGAAGCAAAGCACCGCTGAGATGCACACCACCTAAATTATGCATGAGTCTCTTTGTCTGTCTTCGGCACACACACAGCTACGCATGCGCCGCCGCCGCACGCACGCACACACACACACTCCATCCCTGTCTGTGCAAAGAGGCAAGTTGAGCTTTGTTTGAGCCCCTTTATACATCGTATTGACAGTTGGAAAACACAAGTCTCTTACACACACATACACCGTCACGCACATAGTTCATATTGTCACATTCCATCACTTTTTTAAATATCTGCCTCGATGTGAAAATGACACCGACCAGCGGATGATGTCTAGACGTCTGTGTGATGTACACCATCAGTCACCGGCTGAAAATGAAACTGGAGCTTTTCTGCTTCCCCCTCCTCCTCTCGTCTGATGTGCTCCACCCTGACAGCGTCTGGCTCGCTGACAAGTCATAGGGACGTGTGTGTGTGTTAGCCACACACACACACACACACACACACACACACTGTTTACATGAATGCGGGGGATTGTTTGCAATTCTGCCTGTGTGCAAGGATTTGTGTGTAAAAATATTTACAGTATTTGGTGGAAATAACAGAAAATGAACATAAATTATGAATGTGTGTGCATCATATGTGTTTTCTAATCCTTATGCACAATCAAAAATTTTAATTTATTTTAATTTTCGTACCCCCTACAGTACCCCAAAATACCCCTAGGGGTACGAGTACCCCCATACACTGGAATAGTGTATGGCTGGGTGGCGGAGGGGATTTTACACAATATGTGGTTGTATATTCAAAATGGTGTGTTTAGAAAAACAGTGTGTGTGTTTGTGAAGTTTATGCGCAAGTGAATGCCACATGACTAGACCGTAACTTGAAGCCTTCCACACAAGAGCCGGAGGAATATGATATCGAGGAGGCCGGTGCCCTGATCCCCCTGAGAAACTGGCCACACAACCAACACTCTTGATTACATCACTGCTCACATCATTCCAGGGCTCACAGATTGGCCCTAAGCGCATTACCACATACACACACACACACACACACACACATACACACGTAAGCGCACAGAAAAATGTACAGCCTTACATGGATCAGTGGATCTTGCGGACCTTCTGTTGCCTCCTTTGACTTCCCCTCACAGTTTACATTTGTGACAAGCTGAGAAACGTCCCTCTTCCCTTCCCTCTCTCGCTCTCTCTCTCTCTCCCATATTCTCCCTGCCTGTAGAGAAAACATCTGCAGGATGCAAAACAGGCATTTGTTGTTCCTCAGACCAGTTAGTTACTGTTTGTCTTCAAACAGCTGCATTGATCCCCACAGCACAACTGTCCGACCCCTCTCTCTCTCTCTCTCGTTCTCTCTCGCTCTTGCTCTCTTTGTTTCTCGTTCTCTATTTTATGTATGATGTGAATTACTCATGAGGAAAAAATCCCCCCTGCTCACCTCAGCGTGTTTTTATCTCAGGATTTTCCTTCACAAAGAGACTGTGTGTGTGTGTGTGTGTCTGTGTGTGCGTGTGCGTGTGCGTGTGCTTGTTCTGGTGGTCAACGGTACACACTCCTGTGCAGCTGCAGCAGTCATCAGTCAGATGTCCGTTAGATAAGTAACAAGGATGTAGTAACTTTTACAGCCCCCCCGGCACTCCCCTGTAGCTGATGCACAGGGACAGACGTGTCCCCGGAGGTGTTGCAGACAGGTGGCGAGGGAGGGAGGGAGGGAGAGAGAGGGGGAGAGAAAGAGAGAGGGAGAGAGTATTTATAACTCAGAAAGGCACAATCACCTCACCTCCACACTGACCACACACACACACACACACACACACACACACACACACACACATACATAGATATACACACACACACACACACACAAAATACAGACACTTTTACTGCAGCTTCCACAGAACAAGGTAGGCCTGCATCTGCTCTGCTCTCTGTTTGAATAGGAACTCGGAATTCAGAACTGGACCTTGGGCATTGTGCGTGTTGATAGTGTTTTGTTTTTTTTATTCATAGTTACCAGGGGAAATTTATATATGACATGTTTGGAACATTGGGAGAGTGCATGAGTTTAGGGCAGAAAGTGAGGTTTAGCGGGAGCTGCAGCCGGCTGGATCCTCGGGGAGTGCATGCGGCTCGTGTGTGTCCGCTGAATACTGTAGATGCCATTTATAGCCTCCAATGTCTGTCAGTTCAGGGATGAACTGTTGCACCGGCGTTCACGTCAATGGAATAACAAGCAGCGGCCTTTATGAATGTTTCAGTGGCTCTATTTATGGGGCCTCGGTACGTTAGGCTCAGGGATTGATTTGGCTGGCCGGCTTCTGTCGTGTCAATAACACCTTTGTGAACGGGGCTTCGGTTATATTTTCTTCAACGGAAGCTTGTCCCTGAAATAGGTTTCTAATTCAAAGTCAGTAAGGTCGTAAAACTAAACCATGCCAGAGATAAAATCAATTCTTTGTTGAATTCGTCGAAATCGTCTACAAAGTATTGCAAAATTAACCTTGATACTTGGTATGTACTAGTGAATTTGCAATAATTGTTGAGGTTAGTTTTTGTGCAATAGTGTTTTAATCAGCCTGTTGTGTTGGTGTGTGCTACCAGGCATTTTAGTTAAACATTTACATATCAAAGCAATTTGGCTTATAATTATGGACATGACCGCCTGTCTTGGTTTTCAGTCTTTATTTGTTGTGGCTGAATATATTTTGTATTGGATAGTTTGTGCTAGTTGTGCACTCTGAGGTAAAATATTGAATTATTGTTATTCTGTTGTTGACTAATGTCAATGTTTTGTAGATGGTTCCACAGAATTAATTGGTCATATCTTATAAGGTCATTAACCTTTGGTGCTATGCTCAAAGCGTAAAGGGAGTGGATTTGTAGTATCATTCACCGTAAAATTATTTCTAGCCATGTTTCCAATGCATTTTTTGGGGGTTAATAGGAAGAACCGTGTGTAAATAAGACATATTACATCACTACTGCTACTACATAATAATTCATACAATTCCATTCATGCATAGACACACCATTGGGGTAGGGACAGTCGAGAGTCTCAAATTCCCAACGCAAACATGGGGATAAGCTCCCAATGGAGAAGCTGCAGGGCTGACAAGCAGCCTGTTATACGAAAGTTGAAGGAGTTGTGAAGAGAAAGATTCCTGGCATTGCTTTAGAGGAGCCTGTCCAAGATCTTTCTCTCTGCCAAGGTAGATGCTTTATCACTCTATTCTGTTATTTATTTATTTCTCAAAGGGGGCGATGCTTTCCTGGCATCCAAAGAGGGAAAGAGACAATGAGCTAAGGGGAACACTCTCTCTCTCTCCCTCTCCCGCTCGCTCTCTCTCTCTCTCTCTCTCTCTCTCTCTCTCTCTCTCTCTCTCTCTCTCTCTCTCTCACCCTCCCTCTCTCTCTCTCTCTCTCTCTCTCTCTCTCTCTGCCTGTGCTGTTATAAAAATAGCTCTGAGGACTCTATTGCTCAGCCTGCAAACCTCTGTTCTGTGGAGGAGTTTGGCAGCAGCTCGGGCACGCCGGTCATTGCCGCTCTGGGGGCTCAGAGCCTCGGCTAACGCGCCCCGGACTCGGCTGAATTTGAGCGCGGGCTGCTTTTCCAACCGTGCCGACGCAACCACGTCTTTGCTGTTGAAATTCAATGTCTCAATGCTACCTTTCACTTTGCTCCGAAGATTTCATCTGATCTTCCAGTAACGCTTCTTCTCCCCTTGTGTCTCCCGCTCACATTCCTACAGGGCCTTCTCCATGGATATAGACACAGACTATGAACGGCCCAATGTGGAAACCATTAAGTGTGTGGTGGTAGGAGATAATGCAGTTGGCAAGACCAGGCTCATCTGTGCCCGGGCCTGCAACGCCACCCTCACACAGTACCAGCTGCTCGCCACCCACGTGCCAACCGTTTGGGCCATCGACCAGTACCGCGTATGCCAGGAGGTGGGCACACAATACCGTACATGCATATATATATATATATATATATATATATATATATATATATATATACACACACGCACACACGCATGAACAGACAGGCCAAAACGCATTGAATCAACATGGGATGGAAAATAAAAAACTGCATCACGTACGTGCACCCTTCAACCGTTTTCTGACACAATAGGTGAGGTAGAAACCTCACACATCCTGAAATTGTTTTACGTCCGTGGCTTGATTAAGTGCCATAGCAATTGGAATTCAACGTTTGAAGGCAAAAGCAACTTTCATTTAGTTGGAGACTGATTCGGTGCTTGGTGTCCTAGGTGTTGGAGAGATCCCGGGATGTGGTGGACGAGGTCAGTGTGTCCCTGAGGCTCTGGGACACCTTTGGCGATCATCACAAGGATAGGCGGTTTGCCTATGGCAGGTAGGCACACACACGCACGCACGCACGCACGCACGCACGCACACACGCACACACACACACACCGAGTGTCTCTTTGTCTTTCTGTGCGGTCACTGTGCTGAAACAGGTCACTATCCTAAAACCTATTGTTGGCTATTTTTAAGTACTGATATAACACACACACACACACACACACACACACACACACACACACACACACACACACACACACACACAATGGCACCTTGTAAAGCCCTGGTTATACCTTCGTGCAGGTGGGGCGCGGAGCTGTGCGCCCGCGCAGAAGGTGCAGGGCATTTGTAGCTGGAACATTCTCTGTTACGTTATTCTCAGGAACCACGGGTGGCAGTAGGGAGAAAGTACCGCGTGAAGCAGAAAGTAGTAAAGGAAGAAGAGCGCTAGACCGCACGCAAACATGGCCGCACGCACAGCATCAGAGCTTGTGCCGAGGAGGAATTGCTGTTCGTGGTGGTTGAACCGACAAAAGTGCCGAAAAGGAGAAAAGGAGCTGGTCTGTCAGCCCGTTCCATGCAGAGTCAGGAGACCGGGGGTAGAAGTTAGGTCTTACTCAGCGTTTTATTACAGGACTTACGAGAACTTACTGTGGAACAGAGTCACAATGTGAAATTATTCTCCCTCATTGCTAGTTTCTCTAAAAAGAAACTGACATAAATACCAATATAAACGGTACATATTATTTAAACTGAATGAACTGACCCAGTTCATTTACAATAAAATCACCAAGCCCGACTGAGCTGTTTGCGTATACTATTTTGTCTCTGCGTCAAAAAGTAATTGGCGGTCTTTGAATTTCACATATGGCTTGTGCTGCGGATCAATGTTGTCCAACACATCAGAAATAAAACAGCAAAACGCTGATCCCCCATTGCCTCCAATGCACTTCCAGGGGAACGCTTCTCGCGGCAGGTCACAAAATCTCAGGGGTTCGCGTGCGCGCCCTCTCCCCCGCGATATTGCACGGGTCCCCACGCGCCGCGGCGCCACTCCCCGGTGTCGTCATCTGCGTCACGCGCTCCCCCCGCGCCCTCACGCTCGGCAGGTATAAACCGAGCTCAACGCTTTAGAACAAACAGGTCAGAGTTAATGTGGTTTCAGCCAGAGAGATTGCGCGGTGTTGGCTATGAAAACAGCCAGGGATTGACAGCAAACTCTTTAGCCCAAATCTGCGGCAACACACCGCAGGCTCGCTGAGGGGAATGTGACTCCCTCCAGAACCATTGAGAACACAGGGGTTACCCTGACACTTTATTATTATTGTTTTATTTTTATTTTTACCTTCTTAGTGTTTTGTGCCCTTTACCCAGACTATCCCTCCGCTCGTCGACATGATTGGATCATCTCTTTATCCCTCTTATCCTCGATCCCTTTATACCTCCTTCAATATGGCAGTCTATCTCTTTATCCCCGACTTCATCCATCTTCCCCGGGCCTGTTATCTTTTTAAAAAGCCTCTTAAATAGTCCTGACTCGCAACAGGGCAGCTCAGTCTTGAGCAGACCGACAGACGCACACGCACGCACACACACACACACACACACACACACACACACACACACACACACACACACACACGGCTCTCAAAGGGGGGTGGATGCACTGTGTTTGTGCAACAGGTCACCCGGTCACTTCCTGGAAGTGCGTTTCCATGACAGTTTGCGTGTGTGCGCTTTGTTGGTCGCCTGTGTTTTAGTGTCGAACGCTAAGCAGAAGCTCCTCCCTTCCCTGTATCTCCCTCTGTGTGTGTGTGTGTGTGTGTGTGTGTGTGTGTGTGTGTGTGTGTGTCTGTGTGTGTGTGTGTGTGTGTGTGTGTGTGTGTGTGTGTGTGTGTGTGTGTGTGTGTGTGTGTGTGTGTGTGTGTGTGTGTGTGTGTGTTCATCAGATTGTGCTATATGCCTAGTCAGCTGATTAAGAGACAGTGCCAGCTCAGCTGTTCTCTGCTCGCCAAACCTCCTTCCATGCATCAACTAGCACAACTCCTCCCTCTATGCACCCACACACACGCACACACGCACACACTCACACACTCTCCATTCTATTGACCTCCTTATGTTTTTCCTCCCAATCCTCCTCCAACTTGCCCAGACATGCCCTCACCACCACCTCATTCAAGGCTCTGTTTGTCAGCACCCCCTCCTCCCGCTGTCCTTCAAACCCCTTGGTCTTTGTTGATATCAAAACTTTAAATAATCAGATGGTAAGAAAAATAGCCGGTGCGTCACATGCTCAGTGCTGTCCCCTCATGACGGAATGTTTTGGTTGATCAAGTGCTCCGGCCAGCCCTGCACGTCAAACCAAACTGAACCTCAGCGGCGTCTAATGTGAGAAAAGAGAAATACTCTCACAGTAGCAGTCTAAGTAAAACTGCTGTTGTACGAACTCGTCTTTCCATTGATTTTGCAACATTTTCAAACTGCTGCTTCAAAAGTGCTGAAAGCTGTTTCCTCAATTTTCTATCTTTTAATTTCGGAAAAGTCTGACTTGTTAGGAGCATTGCAGTATTTGTGCATGCTGTGTGTGTTTGTGTGCATTACATAAACGTGTCCAGCCAATGACCTTTGCATATTGGATACACACACACACACACACACACACACAAACACACACACACACACACACACACACACACACACACACACACACACACACACACACGCACACACATATTTTCTGTTGACGCCTGCAAATGTGGGTCAGTTTCATTGGCGTATCATTTGACTTGAATTTCCACGTACACAGAGATCATGTTTACAGATAATGAATTATTACCTGAACTCTATAACACATGCACACAGATTCGCATGGCATCGTAATAAACCGTTCCTTTTTTGGAATAAATCTATACATCTACACATAGGGTTCAAATATTCACATATCAACACACACAAACACTGGATTAACACAGAGGTAGAACCTGCCTTGAAACCGTACACTCATACCCCGGATTCCCAGCACACTCGCCTGGGTCTAGTGCACGTGTACAAGTGTGTGTATGTGTGTGTGCTGAGCGAGTGTCGCATGCTGTGATGTAATAATTTTGCAGTGTATGTCATGCATGACTGGGTTAGTGGGTGAATTTACAACTTAAAAGTAAATGCGTGGACTGCATGACTGTTATACATCGTAAAAGGTAATTTATTTTAGTGTAGGTCACTTAATTCTCCTTAATTAAGTATCATAATTTAGTATATCTATATCTGATGACGCATTGTTTAAGAAGTTAAATGGACTCACCGGTTTAACCGTGTGTGCTTTGTCGGTTGTTTTTTACTGGGATCCTTAAGACAAGAGCAGTATTAAATATTAGAAATAATGAGATGTGGAATGGCTGTTACAGTGTCAACATGCAGCTGATAAGATATTGATTTCACCGCCTTTCATCTTCTTTGTTTGCTTATATGCAAATTCCTTGCCCTTCTTTTGAATTGTTTTTGTTGTTGGTTTATTCAAATACCGCATTGTGCTGGAGTTGACGGAGATGTCGCTTTCTCTCTCTATCACACACACAGACACACGGACACACATGCGCGCCCCTTAACTCTACCGTAGAGTCTGCAGAACACGCTCTGTCCCCACAACACCCCAAAGTGCTGCTGTCCGCTCGTGCTAACACTGCAGCTGAGCAGAGGAATTATTGTGTCTGTGTGTGTGTCTGTGTGTGTGTGTGAGTGTGTGTGTGTGTGTGTGTGTGTGTGTCTGTGTGTGTGTGTGTGTGTGTGTCCTGATCTATTCTTAGCGCTCTCTTTGTGGCCTGTGCAGCCTTAGGGGGCTTAGGGAGGTTTATGTAAGAGAGAGGGGCAGGGGCTACACAGATCACCTGCCTTTTGGGCTGCCCACAAACTGACACAGGGACACACGCTCGCACACGCACACACACGCCCACACACACATCCATATGAAGACACACAAAAGCAGACAGACACAGTGGTCACACACATCAGAATGGAAATGTGTGACCTCACCTTACTCCATGCATAGTGGCACCGTCTGTGCTCCCACAATGCCCTCTGGCATCCTATGGGCTCCTTCTATTTACACACACGCTTCAAACAGGAAGTGACAAGATGCTTGGCCCCTTGGTACAGCTCTTTTCATTCCCTCCTTCGTTTACTCCGTTCAAAGACTGTCCGTTTGTCCCGTCTTTTTTTCTTCCGCTGAATGACACGGCGCTGAACTCTTGGTGCTGATGACTCTTTTCTCTCCCCTCGCCACATGTCAAGCGCTCAAAACGAACTCCCCGTTCCCCTATTCCCTGCGTCCTTTGATTCTGTTTTTCCTTTCACTCGACAGTTCTCTGTTTCCTCCTGTTCAAATGTTCGACGATTTCCGCCCCCCCCCCCCCCCTCCCCCGCTAGGTCTGACGTGGTGGTGCTGTGCTTCTCTCTGGCGAACCCCAACTCCCTTCGCCACGTCCGCACAATGTGGTTCCCGGAAATCAAGCACTTCTGCCCACGGACCCCGATCATCCTGGTCGGCTGCCAGCTGGATCTGCGCTACGCCGACCTGGACGCTGTGAACCGCGCTCGACGACCCCTAGCCAAGTGAGAGCCCTGTCATTATAGGCAAAATGCGTGTACGACTTTAGGTTGCAAATCTTCAATTTGTATGGTCGGTATATTGTAATGCTGATGAGCTGTGATCCTACCGAGCACACCGGCTGCCCTGCCTTTAGTTCTTACAAATGTGTTAAAATGAAATACACCAAATCATTCAAAAGTTATCAGCGACATACGGCTACGTGTGGCTAACGCCATTGACTATTTCTGCCATTCATTTGTAACATCCTTTTCAAATTATTTCCTCACTCCTATGCTCCTGTTTGACCTTTTTGGTGAGGCTGTGATTGTATCTCCCTGGTCCACAGACCCATCAAACCCACAGACATCCTCCCTCCAGAGAGAGGCCACGAGGTGGCCAAGGAGCTCGGCATTCCCTACTACGAAACCAGCATCGTCGCCCAATTTGGAGTCAAAGACGTCTTTGACAACGCCATCCGCGCCGCCCTCATCTCCCGGCGCCACCTGCAGTTCTGGAAGTCCCACTTGAAGAAGGTCCAGAGACCCCTCCTCCAGGCGCCCTTCCTCCCTCCCCGGCCCCCGCGGCCCATAGTAGGAATTCCAGACCCGCCTCCGACCGATGGTGAGGGGCCGGACTCCCTCTTCTGCCAGCCGCTGTGCGCCGACGTTCTCTTCCTCCTGCAGGGTGGCGCCACTCGCGTCTTTGCCCACAAGGTCTACCTGGCCACCTCCTGCTCCAAGTTCTACGACCTCTTCACCCTCGACCTGGACGGCTCGGCTCCGGGGCCCAGGGTGGGGGACGGGTGGGAGGGCGAGGAGCGCTCCGAAAGCGGGGACGAAGACGAGCAGAGCCGGAGAGGGGCCAAGGAGCAAGCCGGGCGCACCAAGAGCCTCGACATCGATAAGGACGCCGCGGAGGGCGGGGTGCGGTGGCTGAAGCGGCCTCCGCTCCTCCAGCAGGGCTCTCTCAGGACTTCTCGGAGCGATAACGCCCTCCAGTCCAGGGCTCCGTGTTCCCCGGCGGCCCTGGGGACGGGGCGCGCCCTCTCCGGGTGGGGAAGGGGCTTCCTCAGTGTGCGTCTCGAGCATGTGGACGATCCCATGACTGGACGGCCGAGGTTGATGACCGTCGTGGCCATGGACGCACTCATACAGGAAGAGCCGTTCCAGGTAACAAGTTATATTCCAAACACGCCATCATTAAACAATCACGACTATTATTAAACAATGGCACTGTTGGTACTGGTTTTAAAAGGTCGATACAATCGATTGGAAAAGTTGAATCGATGCTTTGTTTAGAAGTTATGCAACTTCTTACAGATTATATGAACTACCACAATAGGCACAACTGAAGTGAAATATTTAATCTCTGCATTGGATGCAAATGTCAGATAAATATTCTTGTAATGCTCATCAGATGAAAACTGAAAAGATGGTAGCAATTCTCTTGCAATCTTGTGTATAAAATGTCAATATATCGATATAGAATTGTATCGTAAACCGCCTCATCAATCAAGGATTAAATCGATATTGGATCGCATCGTGGCCCTATCAAAATCAAGTCTTGAGGTCCTGCCCATCACCCAGCCCCAGTCTAGTTATAGTTGCATTGGACGGCAACAAGACGAGCGCCGACGCTAACCCCGCCTTCCGCCCGTTGTAGGCCGTGCTCCAGTACCTCTACACAGGCAGCCTGGACGAGGAACGGGGAGATCTCATGCAGGTCGCCACCATTGCCGAGCTGCTCGAGGTGTTTGACCTGAGAATGATGGTGGCTAACATTCTGAACCGAGAGAGCTTTATGAACCAGGAAATCACCAAGGCTTTTCACGTCCGCAGGGCCAACCGCATCAAGGAGAGTCTCACTAAGGGGACGTTTGCTGGTAAAACCTCCGTGCTGATCGTCCGCCTACTTAGTACTTTAAAACACATTAGTGTCTTTGTGTAGAGTTTTACTAAATATTCTGTTCATTTCAAGCATTTTCAAATCCACAACTAAGTTTCGTTGAATATACACTCAGTGTACATTTGACCATGTATTTGACGTTGTATATTCAAAAGAAAATATGCAATTTTCTTTGGTTGTGATTTACATGTATTTTGATGTCTGTTAACTGTCATCAAGTGACTTGATGGCTATCTGTTGAGTTGTCAGTCTGTGGGGTGTTTTTTGTGTCTGTGCATGCATGCCTCCTGTCCAGTGTGTTCCATGTCTTGCTATCTGCCCCGCCCCGCCCCGCCCGAGTCATTGTATATTCATGTTCAAGCAACATTTACAGCCAACGGCTGGACATCTTCCATTTCCGACTAGGCTATCTCACACGTAGCGCTCCGCTGCCTCTTTTGTTTTTGTGTAATTAACCACAGTTATTTGTTTCGTCATCCAACCGCGCTAGAAATGATACAAATTAATTTAGAGACACAGCTTCTCCGAACCGGTTGTCCGAACTACTTTCTCGGTGAGGGCAGCAAATGAAACCTGTGTTGTTGTTTTTTGGGGGGTTTTTTTGCAGCCAGTTACAGTATAAGGGTCACTTGTTTACATAAGTGGAGTTGCTTTGACTTTATCCTCGCTTGCCCTGCTGGATTTATAGTCCAGAGTAGACTGTGAAGGAAATGCTCTTTGACCCACTCCCCCTCGTCTGCGCTCCTTCCCTGACAGTGTCAAACGATGCACCATCCTTCTGTCAATTTATCTCTTTGTCTGTCTACTTGTGTCTGTGTCTCTGTGTACGTCTGTCTGTCTGTTTTCCTCTCTGCGTCTGGATGTCTGTCCGTCTGTCTGTCTGTCTGTCTGTCTGTCTGTCTGTCTGTTTTCCCCCCTCTGTAGCTTGGGCTTCTGTGGCAGACCACGCGATGAATGCTTTTTTCCCCCCCACTCCGGTTTTAGATGTGGTGTTCCGCTTGGACGACGGCTTCCTTCCGGCCCACAAGCCCCTGCTCATCTCCAGCTGCGATTGGATGGCCGCTATGTTTCGCGGCTCCTTCATGGAGAGCTACATTGAGAAGGTGAGGTCAAAGAGAGAGAAGCGCGTAGAGCCGAGACCCCCTAAATCAAACCTGACCTCCTTCGACCCCCCCCCCCCCTGAAAAGATGTAATACTATTTATGTAATTATGAGCAGTTGGTCGTCATTTTTGTCCAAATTAGTTCTATTTCTAAGGTAGGGAGAACAAGGCTATGAGGGCACACAATACATTAGAGCGTATCGTCATGGATTTTGTTACAATTTATATTTGAACCAATATTTGACTATAAGGAAACATATGCCTTAGATCGTCCGAGGCCTCGTCGCTATGACGACCGGCTACATTGAGGGCGTACTATCTGCAGCGGAAAACAAAGTACCTGGTCCCAAAAGCGAGCAGAGTGGAGTCGAGTTGCGACCGTACCATGTAATAAACACGCCGTGACAGACAGGGTGTATTTTATTGTGTATTCGTTTCTGATGATGAAGCACTTTTTAAATTTTTTTATTTCATGAATCCAACCATATCTATACACAATATTTGGCAGTAACAGTGGCAACAGAATCTACATATGAGATCTCGGGCATAAATTGTGCAAATGTGCTGCCTCTGTCCAAAGATTTGGACTATTTTAATACCTCAGGACGGCAACCCGCAACAACACATGCATGTGCTCGTGCTCTCTGGTAGTGCGTGCGCCGTGGGCCGCACGGCTTCGCTTGGGGTGGCTATAAAGCAGGCTTGAGGGCTGGTTTACGGCTGGTGAGGAAGTGCCTTCAGCAGAATAAACAGATTGTGCATACAGACACAGCTGTCTGACTTCAGTTCTCAGGCAACGTGCGGTAGAACTTCCTGTTATTGGGGGTCATGTGATTTCCTTTCCTTGTACCCATGAGGGTCGGTGTGATCTTATCAAACACTGTGTTGCAGTCGTGAGATTCCACCGTTACTATACTATACGACCGGCCTTGTTTCCACACGTGATCGATTATCACATTGTGTTAAAACAATCAAACAAAAAAGAATAAGCAGGAGCTGAAGCCATTTCCACGTCATGCTTTTCTGTGACTTACTGTATATAAGACACGTACAGAGCTCTAGCCAATCATTCAGAGCCTGAGGAGCCTGTATTATCTCCTAGAATTCTTTACCTCTAGGCCCAAAAGAGGCCCTAAGTTCAGGGTGCATTTTCAAATTTTCTACATAGCCGCTCTGGTTACCCCAAAACCTCTCTGTGCCAGGTCTCAGGTTTTGGCCCGACGGTACTCCTGCCAGGCCAGGGACCTCTGGACTCAACTTGACCTGTCCAGATCGGGAGTCCCTATATCTGGTAGCGACTATGGACCCCGAGGAGATGCTAGAGAACCGGATCTCCCGGGGTACGGTTACTTTCAGGCTCAGTGGATTTAGGTTACAGTACAATTAGGCCTCAACCGGACGGGAGGTGGCTTTATGAATTTGGGCGCCAGGCTGCTGAACGGCACGGTGGGTGAGCGCAGTGAGACGCAGAAGAGACTTGTTATTCTGAAGATTATCGTTCTAAAAAAGTAGATCCAAATTTATGTCGTAAGGCCCTGGGAGAGATTTTGGTTGACCTGGATGAGGTTAATATTACGTTTATTTGCGTTTGTCTCCTCACGGTTTATTTGTAGTACACAATGAATATAAGACTAAGCCCGTTGTGGTGGATCCCTCTCTCAAGATACCACAATGTTTAACCGTTGGTTCGCAGCCAGTGTCTCTGGTCACCCTGAATGGTACATGTTTTTGCCTATTTTGGCTGTCTTTGTGGCATGTAGCTGGCATAGTGCATTGGGCAGATGCCCTTGAAACAAAATCTCAGAATCGGACTCTAGCATTGTGTGTGTGTGTGTGTATCTGTAAGTGTATTTGCATTTTTCTCACACTGAAAAACTCGCACAGGCTAACTTTGTCGTTTTTTGTCACACCAACCAATAACCTCAGTTTCCCCAATTTCTTCCTGGTCGCCTTGTAAAGAGTGCAGATGTGGGTTTGTTTGTGGACAGTGCAAGTGTGACCAACACTGCAGCCGGCGACATTTCCTCGCCGTTGGTTTGCTTCACATTTTGTCCGGCATATTATGTCCTGGATCCATGTTGCTCCGCTCGAGATGCAGTCAGAATAGAACTGAACGCACACGCTTGAGGAAGCACTTGACGTGGGTTTTCTGAAGAGAAGCAGCATTTTAGTGACAGCGTTATTGACTTGAAGTGACCTTGAGCGACGGGCTCGTTCGCAAGGATGATCCGTAAAGAAGAAATGTGAGTCGAGAGCTGTCAACGCTTGAGATTTTTACTGCAGGAAAAAACAAAAATATCAAAAGACATTGATGGGACACATTTTTTTTTTTGGGACACAAATTTCACAAAGACTTAAGAACTTTGCACCAGATGCCTGACAATTATTTTTGTTTTCCTCTGTTGTCGTCTTTGCTTTTCACTGCTTGGAATGTATCCTAGACCTACAATGTAAACATCCTAGTGTGCAGCTCTATACAGAAGTTAATGCTCTGAAGCCGTCTAGTGGACAAACCCATGTGATGCCATTGTTGTGGTGCATAGCAATAAGTCATAAGAAGCAAGTTCCACAACCCTGTGCAAAGGATCGAAATCGTAAGTGATGAGTGATGAATGCTGTATTGGCTCATCATGCAATCATTGTACAGATTTTAACTACATCCGCAGCAAGGCTCTATAGCTCATGACAAAATAAGTGAAACACACATAACATTAGTATGGATGTTGCCAAAAGAGGCGTTTTGCGGTTAATAAAACCCAGAGATATCTGATAAAAAGCACAGTTTGCAACTCTTTTTGGTTGTTTTCAGTATAACATATACATACTTTCATATAGCACAGAAGAAGCTCACAATATAGACAGAGATTGATTACGAGCCGCCCAAGATAGAGACGAAGACCGGCGGGGCTAAATCGATACAACAGCATTCTATTCAAATCAAATACCTTTTGCGGTTTTTTTTTGTGTCATATTTTGAACATGGAATGATTCGAACATTTCTTGTTAACTCCCACATTTCCTATTCTCGCAGCAATGCATTTTCACACGTGGTATTTTTAGGCTCATATTTTCCAGTGTGAACATGGCTACGCTCATTCTCCCTGGGAGAATGAGCGTAGGGGAGCCAAAGTATTCCTGAGCAGTAGCATTAAGACATTTCTTCTTATTATATGGAATAAAATAATAATAAGAAGAAGAATGGCTAACTCAATTTTTATAATTTCGATTTATAATAATAAATTAATTTTAATTTTGGGACAACTATGCATGAAAGTCTTTGTAGCATAAGTGATCCACATTTTACACAAAATCGAAAGTAATATACTGTATCGCGGGGTGGTTTGGCGTAGCAGTCAAAAGAAAGGTTTGGTTTCACATTTGTCTCGAGTTGTGATGACGAGCCATACATCTCTGCGTCCACTCATTAATGTTTCCCGCGCCCTGAGTGAGCGTCTGAGCTTCGGAGACCACCCGCGTCGGCGCACGGTGACATTTGAGCCGTAACACAAGGTCTCCCCCAAGGTGACATTCCTCTAATTGGTTGTAGAGTTGAAGGGCAGCGCAGCGGCGGCGCCTCTGGAAGCTCCCCTGCAGCGCCAGCGCTGCGGCTTCATCATTTACTTCCTTTTCTGGACTGAGCAGCTGACCTTGATCTTTCTTCCTCTCAGCCTGACTTACAGTAATGAGATGATTAAAAAATATATGTTATTAATATTTATTAACACCCCTTGTATGATTTGGCCTCGCTGATTAGTGAAACGTGACATCAACACTTGTACGCATTCATCAGGGTCGGGTGTAAAAAATTGGATACAATTCAACTGAATCAATTAGAAAATTGTCATATCGATTCTTTGTTTAGAAGTCATGCAACCCTTTTCTGCTGAAATTAAATACCACAATAGTCACAAATTGAAAGTGGATTGAAATATTAAATACATTTTTGATTAACATTTTATTCCCGTATCAGACTGAATTTGTTCCATGATTTTTTTTGTAATGCACGGCGGATGATATACTGAAAAGTTGGTAGCAATTATTAATATGTATAAAAAGTTGTGGGCATTTTCATCAATATCAGATTGAATCGATTATTAATCAAACCGTGATATCCCGCCCAATACCCAGCCATAGTGTTCATTTTTGAATGTATCTTTTGCCAGTTTCTTAGCAGTGTTATGGATAGCGGTGTTAAGAAGAACTCCAGCTAGAACCAGATCAGTATTAGATTCAACCTGCAGTGCCATTATCAACCATTTTTAACTTTAAACATGATTTTATTTTTTTTCTTACTATCAGTAAGCATTGTGGTTGTGTCTCGTATCCCCTTTGGTTTAGTAATTGTTGGCTAATGTATATATGATCTTATTGTTTTGCTCATTGATTCACAAGCCCTGCAGCATATCCAACCGTCTAGTGTTGGAAATTGCTTTTTGTTTGAATCTACCACATAAACCAGTGTCCCATTGAGTCCAGCTTAGTAAGGCGGGAAGGAATTGTGTGGGAATATAAATCTCAGCTCTTGCATGTTATGGCGTATTTGTTTGGTCTAGTGCACCATCAGCAGACTTCTTAAAAAGTAATCTTAAAACACACCTTTTTAGCCTGGCTTTTGCGTAAGGAGTGGTTTCATCACCTGGGTACATTCCTTTCAATATTAATTTATCTTTCTATCTGCATTCCCTGTGTTTTAATTAGATTTTGCCCTAATTTTATATGTATATTTGCATTGTTTTATTTATTTATTATATTTTATTTGTATTCATTTTTTATTATTTTTCAGACATTTCTTATTTTCTTAATTTCGATATTATAATCTGTCTATTTTATGTACTGTCAAGCACTTTAAAATTGCATCTTCTTGCTTGCAAGGTGCTCTATAAATAAAGTTTGATTTGATTAGCTCAGTCGTTCTGTCGTTGACCTTCCTCTCTTTTTCCATTGCTCCGTTCCTCCCCGCAGGTGTCCATCCCCAACACCAGTAGTGCCTGTATGCGCGGGGTGCTGGAGTTCCTGTACTGCGGCCAGCTGACTTCGTGCCCTGGTCTGGAAGCCATGGAGCTGATCGTACTGGCCAACCGGCTCTGCTTGCCACGGCTCGTTGCCCTCACAGGTACAGAGCTCGCCTGTGGGAATGGCAGCGTTCGCCGTCCACTGGAAAAAGCCCCACAGCCGGGCTTTTAACGGTGTTTTTACCCCAAACAAAGCACAGCTTTATTGTCCATGAAAACAAGCTGCCATATTGTTGTACGGGAGCCAAGTGTCCACAGATCCGTCGCTCTTCGTGACAGATGGGTGCGCAGTACGGCAAAGTCCCCCAAATTATAGATGCGGAGCGATTTGCTGGTTTGATCCGTGGTTGTGATTCGCACAACTAGCCAATAAACCCATTTAAATTGGCAATGAACCCACTGCTTCCCGTATAACAACATGTGGCAGCCAAACCTCATCATCTTGTTCATTAACGTTTGGGGCTACGCCAGTCACAATTATGAGAATTTGAGCTGGCGAGGAATTTTCATACAAATAATTGTAATTAACAGTTTAGTTGTCGTTTTATGTTCATTTTATGACACTATAATAGTGCCATGATAGAGAGCAGAAAATAACGATGTATACATTCCGTTCCACTTGTGTAGACAGTTAATTTGCCTTGATCCGACTGATTGAGCCAGCTGAACATGTATGTTTATTGCAACATTTCTAGGGCCTCGCAAATTCCACGAAACTTGGATGGAAACATACAGTATGAGTGTAGAATCAAGCGACTTCACAAAACGATTGTAATCAGGCAATTATTCAATAACTGCGAGAGCTGTAGTTGGAGCTACACGACTGTGGCAGCATAATACCAGTAATTGCTGTTGTAAACTCTATCTGTCTATCTATCTATCTATCTATCTATCTATCTATCTATCTATCTATCTATCTATCTATCTATCTATCTATCTATCTATCTATCTATCTATCTATCTATCTATCTATCTATCTATCTATCTATCTGTCTGTCTGTCTGTCTGTCTGTCTGTCTGTCTGTCTGTCTGTCTGTCTGTCTGTCTGTCTGTCTGTCTGTCTGTCTGTCTGTCTGTCTGTCTGTCTGTCTGTCTGTGTGTCTGTCTACTGTGTCTGTCTACTGTGTCTGTCTGTCTGTCCTTCTATCTATCTATCTATTTGTCTGTCTGTCTGTCTGTCCAAACAAACCACGGCATTTGGTGGCTCATCACTGAACTGTCCGTGGTATGTCGTCGTCTTCAGAGCAGCACGCTGTGGACGAGCTCCTGCAGCTGGCCATGAAAGGAACGGACTTTGACGGAGAAGTGTTGGCGTACCTGGAGCTGGCTCAGGTGTGTACAATTTCCTCAGACTATGCCCGAATATCGTATTTTATCCATATCCTTCGATGGATTTTAAAGCAGCACTTTGCAACTTTTTTACTTTAAAATAACAGCTTCCAAATCGTTTTGATGGTACACTGACTCGTATTATGGAGAATGGCACCTCTGTCATCGTGGAGCGGCTATGTTTCGTATGAGCATTATTACCAGCTCTCGCTTTCGTTGCGCCACGGGGTTTGTTTCAAACCTCTGACGCACATGTGCGGGCCGATCTGCCAGCCCGAGCACATCTGGTACCTACACCGGTAACAGGAGGCCCCGCCCCTCCTCGGCACCCTCTCTCCCTGCGGCGCTCACGGCTCCGGAAAGCGGCGATGTAACCTAGGTGCACATTATATCTGCGTCGTCACATAGACTGTTATTGAAACGTGACCAATAAGATTCAAATTTGTCCGGTAAAATAAATTATTTTCGGACACCGAGTTTTACGGCAGTGGTGAAAAAGTGCAATTGCACTTGCAATTGCAAACTGTGGGGGCGCGAAATAGCAAGAGTTCCATGGTGCTGCTTTAAGGGACAATGCTGGTGTCAAATTGGCTTTTAGCCTGTTTACTTGTCAACACACACATTTTGCATTAGTCCTGACCATTGTTCGTATGAGAGCTCCCATTTGGAAAAAATCGTTTTTTAATATATTGTCTTTATTTTGGGGTTTTGGATTCATTTGAACGATATGGTGAGAAGCCTACCTTGTAATGAATTGAAGGCGAAAATCAGTGGAAGCGGTATTGCTTTTAGAAATACAGCGAAATGAAGTAACTGACATAAATACATGTAACCGTTGTTGTCGGCAATTCTCATCATATTGTTTTAATTTTCGAAACATTTGAGCTATCATCGGGGAAGCGGTCAGGGGTCATAATGTAAAAACCCGTGTGCTGACTCAGAACCCTGTCCAAAACTCAATTTGACACCGGCGCGGTCCTTTTTTAAGATGGAGATTGGGTAAAACGCGTTGTAATAGGTGATGCATTCAGAGTGTATTTATATTTTTTATATCTTATCCTATACGTATCTCTTTTTGATCCTCTACAGTTCCATAACGCCGAGCAGCTGTCGGCGTGGTGTCTCCACCATATCTGCACTAATTACAACAGCATCTGCCGCAAGTTCCCTAAAGACATGAAAGCCATGTCTCCGGGTAATTTTTTTTAATAAAAACCTCGATCACATCTGCCTCTACGCGTTCTCTCTCTTCCCCTCCTACAATCGTTCGCTCTGACTCTCTCCGCCCCCTGCAGAAAACCAGCGGCACTTTGAGAAGCAGCGCTGGCCCCCCGTGTGGTTCCTGAAGGAGGAGGACCGCTACCTGCGCTCCCAGAAGGAGCGGGAGCGCGAGGAGGAGATCCTGCGCAAGCAGAACACCAAGCGGGGCTGGTGCTTCTGGAGACAGCCGTCCTCCTCGCCGCACGTCTCCTGATCCCCTCGCCCCTCCATCCCGAGCCCCACGGTGGCGGCGGCGGCGGCGATGTTGAGCTGTCCCCTCCACACCCACACACACACACACACACCCACACACACACACACACACACACACACAGTGGAGGTGGAGCGTCGGATTGGCCCTCAGTGCTGCGATGCCTGGATTTCAGCCTGGTTGGTGGTATGGATGTGTGTTTGCATGTAAGAATTGAGTGACTTGCTGTGGGTTAGAAGTGGTGCGTGCGTGCGTGCGCGTGTTCTGTATGTGACTGCCACTCCAGGTTGAGTGCTTTGCAACTTCCTAGCTGCCCTTATCTCACGTGGCGTCCCAAACCGCACCTTTCTCACAGCGTCCCCTGAAGCTATGGAGGTGTGATTCCACTCGGAGCAAGGGCTTGTTTTATTTTCATTTTATTTTATTTCGTTTGAGTTAAATTTTTTATATTTCTCTCAAGCCTCGATCCTGCACATTGACCTTGACGAAGATCACTTATTGAACCACTGCGGCTTTTCTTTTTTCGTCAGGAGATGATCTCTGCCTTCACGTCTGCCGCAAAAAAAAAAAAAGACCGCAAATGCTGCAACTTACGACGACCCCCCCAGCACTGGATCACAATGTTTCACCACAAATTGAATGGGATAAGTGCTGTTTTTTTGGGGGTGGGGTGGGGAGGGTTCCACCTGCCGTGTAAACTGTTCATTCGGGGGAAACACACTACACAGTGTTGGACGCACTGAGGACCACACGATATAGTCGGTGTGAAAACCCGTTTGTAACCATGTTCAATCATTCCACCAGATTCCCCCGGACCCACTTATAAAGCTCTGCACGAAAAGATGGGTCCGCGGACGCAATTCCACTTCAGAATAAGCCGAGGACGGATTACATATTTTTTTCTTCATTTTTATTTTTATTATTATTTTTATCCGTGACCACTAGGTTGTGTTGAAGCGCCTAAGCCAGCCTGCCTTTCCACCCCTATACCGCTAGGGGCAGCACAGCTCAGGGCCCCGACACACACACGCACACAAACCCTCACGTCAGGAACTAACAGGAGACTTTTTAAAACGCCTGTTTTTTCTATGCTCTGCTTTCAGTTTTAAGGTCAAGAGAAAAGTGTTTAAAAAAAATAAATAAAAATAAACAACAGAAAAAAAGGCAAAGCACATACACGGTGTTAAAAGTTAATTAAACTTTTTTTTTTTTTTTTACTATTAATTTTTACCTGATGTGGAAAAACCAAAGCTGTGATTCCTTTTTTCTAAGCCTCTACTTTCTTCTCTGCTTCCCTTGTCGTTTCTGGTTGAACCACCCTAGGGCATCACCTTCCATTCTTTCTGCTGGAAACGAAATGGTGCTTATAACAAGTATTTTCCATGTACACACACACACACACACACCACACACACACACACACACACACACACACACACACACACACACACACACACACACACACACACACACACACACACACACAAACACACACACACACAATCCAAGTATTTGTCTAGTTGTTTACCTTTTATGACCATGCACATATTCTCACAGAAGGTCTTGCTTTCAGACTCATATATGTAATTCTTTTTCTTTGTTAAAAAAATAATAATAAAAAAAATTATATATATATATATATATATATATATATATATATATATATATATATATATATATATATATATATATATATATATATATATATATATATTGCATCAGGCTTAAGACTCTACTAAACAAGTAGTTACATAATCACGAAAGGCTAATATTCCCATGGTGTTAAAATGAGTCATTTATTTGAGATAAAGGTGTGAATACTGATTCTGAACATTGTCAATCAACAATTTTCGTTGTTACTTTTTTTTTCCCCCCTGAAACATACGAGTGTGTCCTCTTTCATTACGGTTGATAAGGAAAAAAACAAAAAACTTTTTTTTTTTTCTTTTTTTTCTCTGCCGTCGCTCCAAAAAGCCAAGGGTCGCGCTGTAGAACTCGCCGCGTACGAAAAGCCTTCCTGGATTTCTTTGCGCTTTGGGATTGGAATGTGAAAGCGGGGCTTTTTTCGCGGTGATGAGTTCATATTAGCACGTCGTTCTATTTGCGGCTCCTTTGCTCTCCTCGGCTTTTCTCGGCTGTTGGGGAACGGTGGAGAGTGTGAGACATGTGGTGCGTTCCACCAGCCTTGGCGGGGAACTATCAACAGCTACATTTCAGCCGGTGAGAATTGAGCTGACTCCTTTTTCGGGAGCGAAAAAAATAAATAAATTAAAGAATAAACAAGAAATCCCGAGTAAAAGGCTCAGGCAGCCGGCAGTGTGTATAATAACATGCATATTTTGAGTTTATACCGCTTATATTTAGAACATCCAGCAGTTGCGTTGGCACTTTGGAGATTGAGACGGAGAAGCGGAGAGGAGGTGGTTTTTCAGAGGAAAAACCCCGTGAACTCTCACGACAAAAAGGGTGGAAGCTCTTTTCCGTTTGTCTTATGCGTGGCTGGTTTCAAACCCCCCCTCTCGCTCTGCGTCGTGCCTTTTGGAGATGCACAAAATTCAACCCCCTCACTAAAAGACAGATTGTCCTCGTGACCTTTTTTTAGGACTTCAGTGATGGTGACATGGCTATTCACCGGCGGACGGGTTTCGCCGCGGTCAAAACGATAGATACGTATATAACGGGGATGATCGTCAGGATGACGATAATAACAATAACAATGTCGATACGTATATAATGGGGATGATCATCAGGGTGATGATAATAACAATAATAATGTCGTTTAAGTATTACTATTGCAGCGATTTGACCTTCCCCCACCGTTATGACTCTGGAGGGAGAATTTCGGAGCCGCTTCTGGCCTCGGCCTCTGGAAAACTTCCCGGTCGCAACAGGCCTTGAACCGGCCTTTTGTGGAGCATCGTTAGATGGGTCTTAACACTTGGCCTTGTATTTATATATTTTCTACAATTTGCTAAGGATTTTCATCACTTTGTTTGCATCTGTAGCGCAAAAGCCCACGCTCAGACCCATGAGCCCGACGGCTCGCGGCGTCCCACGGAAAGAATCTCAATTTTTATTTTTTTTTGCCGAGCACGAGCTGGCCTGTGTGCTTGGCGCTCGCCCCCGGTGTTTTTTGGGGACGAGGCTTGATTTGGAGCGCGGCGGGGTTTTGGTCGGTCGGACATTACGACACCCGTGTCTTTTAGTTGGGATTTTTTCGAAATGCACTTTTGTTTTCTCGGGCTTTTCGATGACTTTTGCTGTTGGCATGGATTGTAACTTATGTAATTGTTAGAAACTTTGGAAAAGCCTCGTTCTTACTTCTTTGGATCCTCCTCTGTGCTTAGTCAGCATCGAGTCGATGATACTCGGAATAATCCGTTTTTTTGGGGTTTTTTTTGTTCGTTTGTTTGTCGAGTTACGTGCTCGCCCTTCAGAGTTGATAAACACAGTTACACACGGAGCCACGGGCACAAGGTGGAGGCGGTGTCCACATAGAAGCTATTCTTCTGTTTTGTCTTCTCTGGGGTGTTCTTATTGTGCAGCAACACACACAGTTGTGTTCACTCGTCTAAACGTTGCTGTTTTTTGGGATGTTTGGGGAAAAGCCCAATTCAGATATATTTTGATTGAGATTTTTTTATTTTACTTTTTTCTCAATTGCTCTAAAAGGTTGAATGACAAATGGAACGGTTTGGTTTCGGTGTGGGCTCCTAAGCATGTATAGAGGAAATGACGAGGCCAGCGTGGTGCATGTTGCTCTGTCGGGCGTCATCTCCATCCAGAGGGACGGAGGTTCAAAATTTAGACCTTTTTTGAAGCTTTAATCAAACAACGGATATTCGCCCAGCTTTTACTTTATGTCGTAGGCTTTGGCTCTTGATCGGAGCCAAGCGTAGAAGAAAAGAAAAAACGTCCTGTTCTTCCATTCTCACGTCCTCCTTCCGAGATTAGTGTGAACGAGGTGAGGCCGGGCCCGGCGGTCCCAGAGTTCAGTGTGAGGCCTTGTCGTGCTCTTCTGTGCCTTTGAGGAACATCGCTGATGTCGGGGCTCACACGCGCGCAAAAGAAAAGGCTCCTTTCCCGAGTGGATTGGGCAACGCTTCCTTAATATTCCAGGATTTCAGGCGCAAAGCCATTTGTAGCTCAGGGGGCGTGTCATCGCATGCCCCCTACCCCCCGACCTAATATGCAGCTTTATGAATACAGTTCTTCACCCAAATAATGTTACTGATCCAAATTTAAGCTGGGCCACAGATCTTCTAACCACGAAAAGATGTAGAAAACCAACAATTTTTTTTTTTTTTTAAACAAACAAAACGTCTTTTTGCACTCATTTAGATGCCTGCACTTTCTATTATGTAGCCTGAAAAATGTGTAAAAATGCCTTTTTTTTTTTTTTTTTTTTACATTGTATATAATCCTGAACAGCCATTTCTCTCTTTGAAATCTCTCTCTCTCTCTCTCTCTCTCTCTCTCCCTCTCTCTCTCTCTCTCTCTCTCTCCAGCCAAATTCAGAAGGTATTCCACGGTGGTTCCACAATTATTTGAATTACAGTCAATGGAAAGCGATGGAGTCAATGGGTTTTTTAAGTGGAAATACTGAGGGAGCTACTGTTTCGAGTAAGGGTCGATTTTTGTTGGGACAAAAATAGAGAATAAAGATATGTTATATGTCAATTTTTTTTATTTCTTTTGCTAATAATTATATATATTAAAAAAAAAACAACACCTTAGCAGTAGTCATACCATTGCTTCATCCACAATGCTGCTTATATTTACAGGTCCTGACTCAGGACGGAGAGTTGACTTTAAAGAGAGATATGGTTTGACTACTTCCTGCTCTGTAATGTCTTTTTTCAGTGAGTCATATACACTTTTAAGTAACGTTATACACTTTTGCCTTTACTCATGAGTTTTTATTAACATTTACCGTGAACGTGTTTTAAATAATATAAAAGAGCACACACCACACTCACAAACTATTAAGGGCTTTTAAGAAAATATACAACGATGAGAATGTTTTGCTGCTGTTGCAAAATAATGTTTTGAATGGTCTTTTGTAATATTATTTTTTTTGAACCACTGTGATTTGTAGAAAATTATAACAAAAGTTGAGGAAAAAAAAAAAAAAAAAAAGGTTTTGCCATTTCAGTATTTTGATGTTTGACCTGACTTTTAATAAAACTCTGATAATCTTTTGGATAGATGTGTTTATACACCTCTGCTGTTTGTCTTCTGTTTACATGCTTGTACATACCTACTGTACACACCCTCACCACTCACTATACTTGTACTTCCATTGTTAAAGATAATTTACATAATTACATCACATTATTTTTTATACAGAATTCTATATATATTGTGTGTGTGTGTGGTATGTATGTGTGTGTGTGTGTGTGTGTGTGTGTGTGTGTTTTTATGTATATATATATATATATATATATATATATATATAACATTTATGGAAGATGTTCTGTTTGACGGGTAAGTATCCAACATAAATCCATATAAATTCTGGTATGCAATATCGTCTCATCAGAACTTCACCTGTTTATGGGTTTTAAAAGTGAGTTGCTTGTGGAATGTCACTAGTTCATTTATGTCACTAATGGAATTAAATCCTAATTAACAAGCTGCTGATGCTGAAAGTAAACACTGAGACGTGTTATTCAACCCGTTTTGTTGTTTTATTATTATGTTCCATATAAATAGTTAAATGGAGATTTGTGTGCAGTTGGCTTTAAAGTGAAAATTAAAATGAACTAAATGTACTCGGGAGTAACCTATTATACATGTAGTATATTTAGTGTCGTACAAATCCTCAAACCAAGTTGATAAAAACCAGAAACCTGCTGAACATGCACTTTCTGACTAAAGAGCAACGAAAAAAAGTATTGTATTTTAATGGAAAAATAAGAAATAACGCACAAATCCACTGCTACATCAAAAACAACCACTGCGCATCTCTGCCATCTTGTGGTCGATCTCAACGTTTCTGTCTCCTTCAGCACTTAAAAGTCAAACACACACACACACACACACACCTACATATTACAACTTTTTCTGTGTTCAATTTATTCAAGTTGGTATTTTGAAATGGTTGGTTTTCAGCCCGAATAAATGAATGCAATAATAAATATTCCTTAAATGATTTAATCATATTCAATATTCAGCAGTTCAGCGAATGGCCACTAGGTGCTGCCCGAGAACACCTCGGACTCAATGAAGTCTACGGAAAAAGAAGAAACTTCCCACCGGGAATACCGTCTCCGTGTTTCGTCCACCACCGGACTTGCGGCTCTTCGGCGTCTCCGTCGCTTATGATATCTTGCTCGTGAGTTTGAAAATGATCGACATAATTTGTATGTCCGGGGGGGCCCGGTTGGGTGTGTCTTCTTTCCGTCGCCCCACCCCCAGCGCAGCAGACCCCGCCCCGCTGCCCAAATTCGGAGGTTCCAGCTTTGTTCCCTGCGACGAAGCCCGCGAGCGTACACCCAAATTCGAAGCTTCCGATCAGCTCTTCTTTTTTTTTTTTTCTTTTTTTTATGCAGTCTACGTTGGCGGGCTATGCTTTGGCTGAACCACGACAGGGTCACTCGGACAGTTAATGTGTGATATTATTATAAATAAAATCACGTTACTATCACAATAACCAAAAAGTTGCCGATATAATTTTGTCGTCCCCAACCCCCCCCCCCCCCCCGCCAGTTTTGGTTTGCAGCTGTGTATCAGCGTGTCACGTAAAACAGCCCGCCGACCAAACTCTCACCAGACAATGACGTCGTGTTCTTCAGTTTCCTTTCATTCTCTCGTAAATGCGCGGATTTACTACGACGTGTTTGGGGCGCTGACCACAGCCTCGGGGCGGGGGTTGGGGCGGTCACCTCCCTATCGCAGACGTTGACGCCGCGTGGGCTGCCGCGTTCAAAGCCCACGGCTCAGGCTCGGAATCTTTAAACCCCGCCGCCTCGCCGGGCATCGTCTGGGCTCCCGGGCCCCCTGACACGCGCTGACATCACCACATGTGGCTTTCATTCCCCAGGTCTCCCCCGGGAGGAGATACGGATCTGGGAGTAAAACAGGAAAACGTTGTTGTCATTAATAGTGTGGCTGTTGTATCGTATGCTTTTTTTTTTTTTACTTCTCTCCCCTTTTTGTTTGTTTTTATTTAACGGAGCCTATCGAACATACTGTACACAGAGAGTCCGAAATCTCATGCCGTGGCTGGGGATCCGAGCAGCAAACTTCTGCTCTGGGTTTATGGGTCTCGAGTTTGGCCGATCGGGGAAAAATAAATCTCTTCTGAAGCGAGCAGGATGCAGGAGGCCATAAAAACAGACACCGCTGGCAAACTCTTTCAAGGACGGAGGCACCGACTGAGAAGGGACCGTGCCCTCTGTCTGTCTGACTGACCAACAATGTCAAGGTGATCCTCTGTTCCGTATCGCACACACACACACACACACACACACACACACACATCGGAGACATTATTACATTCCCGAGTAAAGTGGAGAAACCTGGAATGGTGAATTGAAAAGGAGTTGAGCAATTTTAAGCCCACTTTGCAATATTTCACCCTCTTGCAAAGACAACAACAAAAGGCTTTGTAAGGCTTTGTCTTTGTAAAGATAACGATATGCCCCCCCCCCCCCCCCGCACATGCACACACACACATCACACACACATGCGCGCGCACGCACAAACAAACATTCCTCAAAATCAGTCCCTGCAAGAAAGAGTACACCCTTTCTCATCACAGACTCATTTCGAGAATAAACGTTTTTTTTAGTCCAAGCTGTTTATCGAGCATGCACCCAACAAACCTACACAAATGCAAACAAGCGAGCACACACGCACACACACAGCGACATGATAGTGATAACAAATCAGAGAATCGATCCTCTTTCTCTCTCACTCTCTCTCTCACACACACACACACACACACACACACACACACACGCACGCACGCACACACGCACACCCACAGACACACATTCACACACACACACACACACACACACACACACACGCAGTCTCGGGGGGGAGATACGTCTCTGAACTGCTGTGAAGGCACATAGCTGAGCAGTGACCTCACCTCAGCGCGTAGTAAGCAGACACCCACACTCACAAAGAGCGTGTTCCCTCTTTCTTATTCCCTCTCTCTCCTCCTTCTCTTTCTGGGACGTACGCAGACGCATGAGTTTGAGAATGACCCAGTATAGGCGTACCCGCGTCTGTGATTATGTCTTTTTTTGCCCGTTTGTCTTTCAGCGGCCGGCCTGCCTGCGCCTCGCGGCACGAGCTTATCAAGCGCATCTGGGACGACGACGTAACTGTCGCGTTTTACTTTCTTATCGTGTCCCTCCGCCACCTGAAGTGACCCTTCCAATATTCTCCACGCTTTGCTGTGTCACCTTTTACCCTGGGTTCATCCGGATCAGTGCGGCTGCAGGGCTCTGTGTATTTTTGTATTCACAGGTGTGTGTGTGTGTGTGTGTGTGTGTGTGTGTGTGTGTGTCGGATGTGGGTGCGTGCAAACCTGGTTCCTCATTGGGTACTCCGCCCCGAGAGCGACAGTGACAAAAAAAAAAAGTTATGTATAGGGCAGTGCTCTGGTTTTGCATTGTATATCCGGGATGAGCATCCGTGATAAATAATATTGATCTGAGACGGGTGCTGTACAACAGATGCCGATCCCCCGTTCCAAAATTCCCCGTAGAAGTAATTTACGTCGCCGGTCGTACACTGTGGAGCAGAGCACAGCGAGGTCTGACATGAGTAAAATACAGCTTGCACGAATGGCCTCCGAACAAAAAAAAAAAAAAGAAAAGGCAGGACACATTCCACCGGCTTATCATGTAAAACAGTGAATTCACACGACAACCGCACGCATGAAAATATCCAAGAAAACGACCGGGGGGGGGGGGGGGGGCGGGGGATGTTTCCAGGAACCGAAATTCCGACCGTAGCACCTGCTCGCGCGGGGAGATATCGACGTTTGCGTGTTTTTTTGGATGTTCGGCGAGCGGAGCAGCTGTTCCTCCCGTGGTCCCGTGGACATCATGACATACGAGTCTTGGAAGCATACACGCGCGTACGAAAAGGAAAGGAAGGAAAGACAATGATCGACGCCTTCGCTCCCGTGTCCAAGTGATGTTTGGTGCGTTTTGAAAATAAATCTGGAAATCGTCTTTGTTCAATGGCATCTCCGAGCGGACCCTCAGCGCCACGCCGCCGCCGGGCGCAGACGGAGCCGCGAACGCTGCTCCCCGCCAGCAGGGGGACGGCGCTAATCACAAACACACGGGCAAAGATCAAGCTGTGACCCCTGAACCCAAACACTTCTCTTACCTTTTAGAGCCGCCCGTCAGGTCTGAACACACGCGTGAACCTGCCACGCGAGGCCCCCGGAACAAGCGGGATTCGGACTCATTCACACAGGCAAGGAAGCGCCTTCCTGCTCATTTGGAGCTGAATACTGCGTGTGCTCAGAGCGTTGCAGAGATTCTGGGGGTTTTTTTCCCGCCGCCGCCACCGCCGCCACCGCCGGCAAAAACCTAACAGGATGGAGAATCACAGTCCGAAAGAGAGACGGATGTCAGCAGATACTGAAGTAAACGACCGCTGCGTTCACATGCATCCAGTTTCCCCACTCCGGAAGTTTTTGAGATGGCTTGAAGATTGTCCTCTCAACGCTCTGTCGTCCCAGCTCTGTTTGTTTAGGCTATTTTTCGCTCTGGCAGGAAGCCAGACCATTCAAGTTTCGTTTTCAATAAATAGGAAATCCGGCACGCTGATTTGCGCTGAAACAGACGCAAGCACACACACAGACACAGGCGCACGCACACGCGCGCGCACACACACACACACACACACACACACACACACACGCACACAATCATTCAAATATCTAGACCCCCATGTCTACCATCAGCCGCCACTGCCACCCCTTCCCTCCCCTCCCCACCCCCAGCAGCAGCAGAGGAAATGCCAAAGTCTTCTAAAGCAAAGCATAACAGCACACAAAGCGCGCCTCTCTGGCCCGGGTGAAGGACTCCAGAGGCTCGAAGGCCGAGGGAGCCTCTAATAGCAGGAAGTTATAAGAATAATAAGAGGCGTGGGGATGCCGTGCCCTCCGCTCCCCCTGGCATTGAAAAGTTTGGCCAGCTCGCGCCACAGCCTCCCGGTATGGATGGATGTATGTGTGTATGTTTGTCGTGTGCGTTGTGAGCGTGTGCACCTATGTTTGTTACACATTACACCGGAGCCTCATCCACTTGGGAGCCGGGGAAACCCAAAGTAACGCAATACCTGTCGCTTTCCGCGCGAACAACAGCAACTGAAGCATCGAGGTCCTCGCAAAATACCCCGGAAAACGACGTCGACTTCAAGCTGGATAAATCCGCGAACGTCATCGATTGAACACAGGTGCGTCGGCAACGGGGGGGGGGGGGTCGCTTTGGAGTCGCTTCTCAACGTCGCGGCGAATGCCAATTGGTTGCAAACCTCGCTGTGGAATTCTGAGACAAAAAAAAGAAAGAAAAAAAAGAGGAAAGATGTTAACCAGATAAAGATTGAAACTCTAGGCCTTATAAGGAAGTGGCCACTTTAGAAGACTAACAGTGCGATGACTGTGTCAGGACAATATTTCCCAGAGGATTAGTCAGCCCCCCCCCTCCCCCACCCCACCCCACCGCTCCCTCCCTCCCTCCCTCCCCCGCCCGCTGCCCCAGCGTCTCATCTGAGGTGTGGAAAACCCAAGTTCCAAATAATTAGTTGTTATGGAAACTGTTCCGACATCCACTCTGGTGCCTTGACGCATCAGAAAATAAAAAAAAAACACGGGCTTTGATCGCGTACATCTGTCCCGGATTATCTAAGATTGACTGCAAAGTAAATTACAGAGCCCAGGAACATTCCCATCCACCCCCCCCCACCCTCCCACCCACCCCACCCACTCCACCCACTCCACTGACCCACAGTGAAGCGAAAAAAAACAACCAAAAAAAAAAAACAGTGCGTGCACATGTGTGTCCCTTAATCTGTGCAGGTCTGAAAGAAGAGTTAGTTAATCGTTCAGTGTACGTGTGTGTGTGTGTGTGTGTGTGTGTGTGTGTGTGTGTGTGTGTGTGTGTGTGTGTGTGTGTGTGTGCATGTGTCTGTGTGTGTGTGTGTGTGTGCGCGTGTGTGTGTGCACGCGTGTGCGTTAGAGCTTGAGGACAAGTGTTTCTAAGTGTTGTGCTGTTAGGCAACCACTGACTCGCCTCCTGCTGTTCTTTATCACAGAAAGAAATAGTCTCTCTCTCTCTCTCTCTCTCTCTCTCTCTCTCTCTTCTTGTACATGCCGCCTGCTCCGGACTCAGTTGCCATGAAGTTATCCCTTCTTTGTCTGGTTTCAGATTGGGAACGGCCTGCACTGGAAACGGCTTCTCCACGCTCTGCCGAGAGCAAGCTTGAAGACCCTGTCACACAGCCCCCCGGGATCTCCTCTAAAAAATATCGATTTACTATTTTATGGTGTTCATGTACGTTGTCATTATTCCCTCGAATCATGATAAACGATTTTTAGGGATATTTTCTAACTGCTCAAGTTCACGAGATTATTTGTCACATACATATACTGTACATACGGTCAGACATGCGGTGAAATGTCATGACACCCGGTGATTACGCACAATAAGCTCTATAAGCTCTAAAAGTACTAAAAATACTCAAATCTGCCTCCTGCGTCACCCATTTAAACATTTACTGATACTATGCACATTAAAGTGGAAATCCGTCAAATCGTCTGTGTTAGGTGGAAAACACTACAAGTCCCAGAACTCCATGCGATCCAGCAAGGTTTTTCCCCATGAACAACTGGGCTTACGCTCGTCTTCGCATCACCCCCCAAAGTTTGCTTTCTTCTGATCGACAGATTTTTTTTTTTTTGTTCATCCAAATCGACAGTTTTGTTCATCCAAATCGACAGTTTACTGACCGCAACTAGCTCAGGCGCGTGCCCCATCGATGCATTCTCGCAAAGGCGGACCCCGCCACCAACAGTAGAAACAGCATACGGAGAAGCACACGCATAATGCATAATTGAATGCCTGTTTTATTATAACGGGCAGCGTAAAATCAGTGGATCCTTGCTGGGAGAGGCGGACCCTGCCACCAACAATGGAAACAGTGTAAGAGAGGAACACATGCATAACGCAAATACATAAAATGGCTTTTTCTTATAATGTTCCCTCTAAATAATTTCAGACATGGGATTTTTTTTTTTTTTTTTTTTAGACTAAACAATCGTGTGGATTACCACTTTAAAATGATCTGGGGGAAAAAAAAGTGCAATAACCA
>NC_137203.1:19574854-19612354 GCF_960531495.2 Zeus faber | reverse complement strand
AGGGGGTGGGGGGAATGATCCCCACTCCTACTGTGTGGCCTTGAGGTCCCTGTTTGTATTATCTAATGACCTTGTGTTGTGAATAGGAAACGGGCGCTTTGTGGGCAGGCTCCAAAAGAATGGTGGCGTAGTCTCAATGCATCCCTCATTCAGACCTCTCTATTCAGCAAACACAGCCCTGGAGGTCCATCCTCACTCTCCCAGACCACTGGGGACCAGAAAGACCCTCACACGTCGTAGTCCGCCCCGAAAACACACGGGCGTCTGTGCTTTGGCGAGAGAGACAGAAACAGACAGGCAAAGAGAGGGAAAACCAAGGAAAGAGAGAGAGGCAGACAGAGAGAGAGAGAGAGAGAGAGAGAGGGAGAGAGAGAGAGAGAGAATTCATGTTCATGTTCCAGTTCGTGTTCCCAATTGAACAATACTCCCTAACAGGAAATACTTTTCATTCTGTTCTGCAGCAGAAGTCATGACAGGCTTACAGCCACGACCAAAAATATCTTTATTAAAAATGGTGCTTTCTGGTACGACCACAGCGACTTGTATGGGCATGCAAGGTTACATTTGAGGAAGAAACACCACTAGGAAGTGCAGATTTAGTCTGAATCGAAACACCAACTGTAGTCAGAATGTTTCAGTTTATTCATTCAGGTCAGATTAAATAATCAAGGCTGTGGTTTGATAACTTTCGTGTTGTCCAAAGGCATTGCGCACGTTTTACGTTGCACAACCAGGTAGTGGGTAGATGTGCACAAATGAGTTCCAGTATCATCGCGCTGTGGCAGAGAACTATTAAACAAAATGGACAACCATAACTGAGTGCGTCAGTTAGGACTTCGGTTGTAGCGGGAGATAAAGTGCCATTGTTTCAGTCTTGCAGAAGGTCGGCTGGGAATTATTTTTCCTGCTGTGTGGGAGCTTGTCCTCCATGCCTTAGCGCTGGGTGTGGGACGTATCTAGACATCTGCGGGCCCTGTGGACTCGCTGCCAAATACACCTTTTTGTTACACTTTTCTTTGGCAGACGTTATACTGGGCTTTTGTGAGTGGCCGTGCGCTTGGCTGAAGTTATGATAGCAAATTGGTGACGCACTGAACAAATACGTGACTAACTCCGCTTGAATGGGAATGAATGACGTGGCCGTTACCAAACCGTGGCCTTATCAAACCTTCTGCGACTGTGTATTTATGCGTGTGTTTGTCCTCTAGTGGCCACTTGATGGTTGTGATTTAGAGCATTTCAACTTGTCTGAGTAATACGAGTCTCTATATTTGATCACAATATTCAAATGTCTAAATCTGCGTAGGCCCACTCATGTTCTCTGACAGCCTGAAGCTGCTGTCAGTAAAAATTGGAAGTTGTTGATTGAAGACAACGCACACCACTCTCCGGTGTTTTCTTTCCCCCTCTCCGCACTCGAAAATAACTGTCTATTTTTGGAGTTTCTTCGGCGTTCTTCATCGCGATCAAGGAATTACACAAACTCCTGTTATCGGAGGATTTCTTTGGACTAAATGTTGAGTTTCCAGAGAAATGGCATCAAGACGGCTCTATCGATGCTTTTTGCCGAAAGGTCGAGATCTATCACCGGAGATCTCTTGTCTATCAACTCTTTCAACGACTAAACAAGAACTCTCACTGCATTTCCTGGAATAGTGCTTTGTCACACTCGGTGCTTGGTTTATCTCCATCCTATTTAGAAGCTGAAGCATGTGAACAAGTCTTTAGGTTGTCCTTTCAATTGTAGCAGAGATGCTCACAAGTCATTTCTTGCAAGTCCAAGTCAAGTTTCAAGTCTTTGAGCTGCAATCCAAGTCGAGTTTCAAGTCTTGGAGCTGGAATCCAAGTCAAGTTTAAAGTCTTTGAGCTGCAATCCAAGTCAAGTTTCAAGTCTTTGAGCTGGAATCCAAGTCAAGTTTCAAGTCTTTGAGCTGCAATCCAAGTCAAGTTTCAAGTCTTTGAGCTGCAATCCAAGTCAAGTTTCAAGTCTTGGAGCTGGAATCCAAGTCAAGTTTAAAGTCTTTGAGCTGCAATCCAAGTGAAGTTTCAAGTCTTTGAGCTGCAATCCAAGTCAAGTTTCAAGTCTTTGAGCTGGAATCCAAGTCAAGTCTCAAGTCTTTGAGCTGGAGTCCAAGTCAAGTCTCAAGTCTTTGAGGGTCAAGTCCAAGTCAAGTTTCAATTCCTTGGTCACGAGTGAGTCAAGACTCAAGACTCTTATGGTGGGAGTAAGCGTTTAGTCTGCTGTATGTCAGGTGTTCGTAGACTACTACAGAGCTATTTCTAAGGAATTCACAGTATGAGTTGATGAGTTATTCAAATTAATGTATGGATAAGTGTATGGTCTGAAGCTTTTAATCATATTTCCGTAAACAATGGAAGCTTTACTTTTACTTAAGTGCGGCTCGAGTCCGACTCTCAGACTTGAGTCCCCAACTCTGAATTGTAGTCGCTGTGTGCAACCTGTTGTGACTCCCTAAAAATAACATTTTCTGCTCCTTTAGCTTTCAGAAACCAGAAAGAACAATTTGGTAAACACAAATGTGAGTTATATTCATTTTTTACCTCTTCGCGATCATTGCCCTTTTGATCTTTCTCCATTTTGGGGACTCAAAGTAGTAAACCCTCCAATATTGATTAAACCGGCAACATACTATCCTCTCCGTTCCACACTCTTTTGTTTGTATGAATGCCTCCAAAGCATCTGTGAATGGACTCCCCCGTTGAAGACCAATGGCTGGGCTTTTATTTCACGGTGTACAGGCCTGGGGTGTTGCTGCTACCTGCCAGAGCCTCCACAGGCTCATGCATGATTAACAGTAACTCAAAAGGTTCCAGGGTCTAGGGTTTCCTTCTAGGTATAACGCACCTGTGGGTGGGGTACGCATCGGAGGAGCGACGGGGGTCTGGACTATATGTACAATATATGTGTGTGCGTGTGTGCGTGCGTGCGTGCCCAAGTGCTTCTTTCAATAGGAAAACTCAGAGATCCTTTGTGTGTGAAAGCAAAGAAACCTTGAGCATTACCTTGGTACGGCCTTTGGTACATCACTCCTTCCTCATTCAATTACCAGTTAGTTCCAGCTAAATAGTGAGTGAGACTCAGCAGTCTGCCAGAGATGGCAGGAAAGCACTGTTTCCTTTTTCCTACACCGAAATCTGTAAATCTGCCAATAAGCATACCAACATGATGTTGTCGTATTCCGTGAGGGGATGCTTCTGCAAGTGCTTTATCAAGTTTTTCACTTATCGGTTGGCCTACGTTACTTCTCTCTACGTTACGGGTACTGGGGTATCGGGTTGGTGCCACCTCTATCGTCTGCAGTATAACCTCCAGAGTAAAGCGAAACAACTAGAGATTCTTTTATCTCCTTCGTACACCGAAAGGCTTCCGGTCGTCTGCCGTAGAAGGAAGCCCAGCTGTCTGCTGGGTTTCCTTCAGTATTTTAGCAAAAAAAAAAAAAAAAAGCTTCAAAGGCCGTGCTCTGCATTGTTGTAAAGCTATAATGATAACGCGGCGTCTTTGATCGCCCCTTTGGTTTGCATGTCAGTTTACATGGGCAGGCGGACCGATGCCATCAATCCTCTCGGACCCCCGGTTTTATCATAATGAAGCCTGGAGTAGGAAAAAATGAGACTCTGATTATGATGTGGTCTTTGATATTGTGCGGAGATCTGGAGAGTTGTTTTTTTTTTATTGCAGCAGCACGGGAAACAGACAGGGTTATCCAGTGGATCAAAATAAGCTATGGATTCCCTCAGCTATTTTGGTACGCTTCACTGCTTCTGTGAGCGGGTATGTGGGTGGCAGGTTGGGAGGTGATGATAACATTTCTAATGGTTGTTATACTGGAGGCTCTTGGGTTTAGATGTGAGCGAGGAGTAATCTCTAAACCACCGCCTTCTTCTCGCTTAAACATTGTTTGGATGTCGGTCTAACATGAACCTGCCGGGTAATTGCAGGTCCCAGGCAGGACGAGACATGGCAATCTGAGGTAATGGGATGTTTCTGTGTGCGTGAGTGTGTGCGTGTGTGTGTGTGTGTGTGTGTGTGTGTGTGTGCCTGAGTATACAAACTGCTCAGCATGAGAGGGAAAATTGTCCCCAAATTGTTGTAAATGTGTGTTGAAATTGCACCCATGGAAAATGTGGTGATTAATTTGGGCAAGCCACGTCAAGTTGGGTGTAGCACCGTTTATCTTTATTGACTTTATTTTCTCTCTTTTACATCATGAACGCCAGGCAGGTGCTAGTCCCAGTAAACACACTTAGATGCAATTGAGCTGAAAGTGTGATGCTATTTAGTATGTTATTGTTAGATGAAGAGAGCAACTTCTGAATGCACCCAGTCAGTGCTTCCAGTGGCTGACCTTTCGTCAAGCCCCGGCTTTTATCCATGACAATACACCACCACGGCAGCTGACCTCAATCCAACCGCCCTCTCCCCACATTGTTTCCAATGGAAATCTGCCCCTTTTGTTGCCCAACGAGAACGAATACAATAAATACACTAAATAAGCTATTGTTTCCTTCAAAGATCCCATAAAGACCATTCAACTCTTTCATGGGACGTGTGACTCGGAACCAAAGACCTTCTTCATACGGTACACAGTACACACAGTTTGCTCGGTTGAGATTGTTTGCTGTATTGCTCTGTTCTCACTTCTTATAGAGTGCGGCGTTGCCAAGGGTGTGTCATGCAGCTGTCTAAAACATCTGTAGGCGCGTCTCTCTCCAACCGCTGGGAAGAGGGAGAACACAGCGCTAGGGTTTGCGTGATGGAGTGCCAAGCTTGTCCCGAGGCACGATGAGCAAATGTCTGTGGAGCACTATTATCACACTGATGTGTTTTCATACAAGATAGGCCGTTCAGGCGAGAAGGCATATAATACACAGACCCCCATACAAGTCATGGCGTACAAATCTAAAGAGTATGGCGAACATATCAAAAGGTGATACTCAAATACATTGAAACGCTTGCCGAACCGTTATAGTCATGGGTATGTCCCCTCTCCATCCCAGAACCACAGAGTGTCACCACCTTTTTTCTGTTCTGTTTCTGATACCATGACCTCGTCGCCAGCTCCCACACGCCTCTCTCATACCTCTGGAACGTAGCTGTAGAAGAATGTTGGGCCCAGAGCCAGCATGAACTTTTCAAGGCTGTTTTTGAGCGAGGTCACTCAAAAGTGCCCCCACCCTGAACCATTCATAGTATGCTGAAAAAGACTCAAGAAGAGGGTGATATATTTTCCCCTCCAAACTCGATTAGAACTTAAATATACCTCTCAGATGAGTCTTCAGACCGACAAATGTTAGAGTAGCGGCAACGGCCTGATTCATCTTCATCACTCTTTGGTTTTGGGAGGCCTCCTCCTTTCCACTGCTATAAAATCAACAAGTGTATTCAGCTATATTAAGCAAATAGCCAAGAAAATGCAGGAGTAACTCCTAATTGGACAGATCATCTTCTATGTCTATGCCAAAAAGATCTCTACCCCCCTTTACTCCTCTTTACCCCTATCTCATAAGGATCTCTACCCCCCTTTACTCTATTCTACCCTATTTCTTAAGGATCTCTATCCCCTTTACTCTTCTCTACCTCTATCTCCTAAGGATCTCTATCCCTTTGACTCCTCTCTACCTTTATCTCATAAGGATCTCCACCTGGCTTTTCTCTATTCTACCCTATCTCTTAAGGATCTATATTCACTTTACTCTTCTCTACCTCTATCTCCTAGGGATCTCTACCCCGCTTTACTTGTCTCGACCTCTTTCTCATAAGTATACATGTCCCACGTTACTCAAAAAAAAACCCCTCTTAATAACTTTGCTAATGCCAGTTCTTTCGATAGAAGATTCCGCTATGACTGTAAAATAGAACTGGTTTGACTACGACCGAAAAAATGTACTTATCGTTAAGTTACGTTCGCTAAATGACGTTGGATTATGAGAAACGTGCTCTCACAAACACACATACACGCACACGCAAACTGCAGACATAAGGTCACACACACATACTGCAATGGCATTGACACATGTACACACACACTGCTCTGCCTTTTTCTTTTGCCGGATCCGTCTTACACTGTCAAGTGTGAAGTTTCATCAGCTGTGTTTGTGAAAAGCGTGATAAGCGATTTAGCGCCACACTGTGCAAGCGGTCACAACGCAGACTGGGATGTTCTGATGACAGTTAACAATTTGCAAGGATCTCACACTGGAAGCGCGGACCACGCTGGGGCTCCACTCTCCCCTTGTTTGTTCATCAGTTGTGCTGGGTTTCAGCTGTTCAAAGTTTTGGGGTTTTGGGGGGCGGGTAGCGTTGTTGTCCTGACAACCCCCTCATGGTGGGAAAGCTGAAGCGGTTGTTTGTTGTAAGACTGAATTGAAGGGCGGAGGACGAGGAGGGAGGAGGAGTATGGAGGATGACCGAGGAATGGGGAGGAAGGGAGTGATGATTAGGACATGAGATGAAAGAAAGGAGGAAATACTGAAGTGATGGAAGAGGAGTTTATCGGGCGGTTAGATAAGGAGGGTGGCCTGAGAAATGAATAAATGGGAATTAGAGAGAAATTCAACAAACAAAGTTGAAGAGTTGGAGAGACTGAGCGAGCTCCTGAATGACGGGGGTGAAATGGGGAAGATGGGAGGACAGGTGAGGGTGTAAAGCGATCAAGTAATTCACAAAGAGTGGTGAAACGAGGAGCCGGAGGAGGTTTTAAGTGCATGCGTGGCATATAAACAGAGCTTTCCCTTGTTTATTTGAAGGAAATGACACAAATATGCGTGCCTGTTTGGCATAGTCTCATAATAACTGTCTAATAACTGTAATAGGAAAGGGAGGTCGTATTTTCATTATCTTTGTGAGTTTGTGTGCGTTTGCGTGTGTGTGCGTGCGTGCGGGTGGGTGGGTGTTTACAGGACAGTTTGGGGAGGAAATGCCAGAGCAATCCCAGTGGACTGCTACTTTAGTGTGGGGCCCATTTGTCAGTGGCCAATTTTCTCCTCTCCTCTCCTTTCCTCTCCTCCCATCAGTCTTCCTGCATGTCTTTAAACATACTGTACACCTCCGAGTAACCCGCCTAAAGGGCAATAACAATTTACCCCATGGAGACCTATAGCAATTCTTTCAAAAAACTCCCACTGGGAAACGGGACCCCCATAAACACATACTCTTGTCTGCCCTTGGCAACCTGCTTTAACATGCTGGCTGTTCCCCATTGTTGTGTCGATCCGAGGCGCGACCCTCTCCACCTCCCTACTTACACCTTTACGCGTCCCCCCAGTGCTTCTCATCATTTCGTCCCAGCTTGAGCCCCACAAGTGGGTCGTTGGCGTCGCTTTTCTCCTCGGCGCGTTCGTCTTCACGTGAAAACCTCTCTAGCCATGTTTCCACGCTTTTCAGCACACACCGTTTTCACCATTAAACCCTCACGCCCACCCCACCCCCCACTCCAGATAAATAACCCAGCCCCTTTCTAGGCCCCCAAGTGCCTCAGTCTTATCACAAGTTTAAGTATTGGACCAGTCCAATACTTTGGCTGCAAAGAAAACTCAGCTTGTGTTTCTCTGCATGGCATGATTGTAGCTTCAAACACAAGCTATAATACCATATTTTTCGATCACTGTAAGAAAACAGAGATCACATTTTCACATTAACATTTTGACATTAGCCTGGGAACCAGACGACCCTGCGAGCTCATGTTTTATTTGCTCTGCAGAGTGCGTCTGACCACCCTCCCGTTCAAACATATATCCACCGACCTTGTCACATATATAAACCACAAGGGTTTATATATGTGGGGCGGGTTTGATACGACGGCGATGCAGAGGAAAACCGTTGAGGAACCTCACCAAGATGGCTGCCGCTGACGTGGAATGGTTTGTTTAATCCGCTTTCCTGACAGCATTAAATGAATCGGATGGAAACGAATGAATCTCACGCGCTCAGCGCTACGTCACGTGAATGGTTGTATCTCCATCCCATTGCGTCCAGAGACATTTTGGTCTGCGCCCGTTGGTAACGCCCCTTGGAAATCGAAAATGAACGGAGAGATTTCAGACTACTACCTATTTGCGAAGTGGTTTGGCGATGCCAGGCTAGTTGCACATAATCCAAAGTTTAGCATTGACCAATATTATTAATTGACTTTTGGTAACTTTACACCCAACCCTCTGTGTTGAGCCTTTGTGTTGCAGACCTACATATATTGGGATCAAGACCATTATAACACACACACACACACACACGCACACACACACACACACACACACACACCAGAGGAGGTCTAGACGGCTTCCTCTGTCCTCATTGAAATACCCCATCACGCTTTTAATGGCAGGATATTGTTTCTGTGATTCATTTAGACAGTCGCTCTGAGTTATTTATCAGATGCTATGGGGTCGGCCTGTCTCAAGCTTAGAAAATGGCGTGGCTTGCCATTCTATGCTGTTATATATTTATTTCACCATATTTTCTCATTAGAGAAGCCAAGGACACACACACACACACACACACACACACACACTCTTCACCCATTGCGGTCAGGATTGCGTTACAGAGAGCGGTGTCGGAGCTGAGTAATTGGTGCATGTGCAGTTCTACTTGCGCGGTGACAGACGGGGGTCATCTGCGGATTAGCCCACGGCTGAAACCTTAGACCACCTATTGTTCCGTCAACGCAACACGACCACGATAACACGGAACGCCGCCTCGCGAGAGGCGAGGTGCACGGGTGCTGCGTTGATACCTTTGTTTGTTCGTTTTTTTTGACGTGATGTAAGAGTTTGAATTCTGGAAGGACCACGGCAGTTTTTGATTAAACTTTGTCTCTCTCTCTCGCTCTCTCCCTCTCCCACTCTATCGCTCGGTGGGCTGACACCAGGCCTACCCGGGTATTTAATTACTTTTTTTTGTTTAGTTTGTCACTCATAAGCTAAATGTCCCTGGCTCCGTATTATTTAAAACTATTTTTGCTGAGGCCAGTTTTCCATCACTCTAATTGACATTCCAGCCACTCCTCCTCCTCATCTCCTTCTGACCCTTGTTACCAAACCTCATACTTCCTTCCTCTCTATCTAATTTGTGTAGTCACTGTTTCATGTTTTTCCCCCCGCTCCGTACTTATTTTGGGGCTCTTCCTGTCATCATTTTTAGTCTATGTCTTGTTATTTCTGACCCCCTTCCCCCCCGTTTCTCCTTCTTTTGACTCGTCGTTCAAACAGCTCTGAATTATGTGCACAGCTCTCCTTGTTGTAAACAGGAAGCTCTTGGTACGAGGCATTCATACTGTCATGTGAAAACGAAATCTTCCATGTAATTATCAACCGTATTCTGTGATGATGCAGGGCCCAACACTAACTTTTAAAAGTGGTTGCCAGGCTGGAAACGAGGCATCAGCTTTTGGTTGCCGAAACTGAGAATCTGGTTGCCACTTTTACTCACCTTGTATTTTGATTAACTAAGATACTGCATCTGCATTTGCATCTTTCCATTTAAAAGTAGCTCCCCACCAGTCTGAGCCAAGCTCATTATTAATCTTTGTCTACAAAGATAAGAACGATTTATTGTATTGTAACGACTATATGTTAACAAATTAGACCAAACTGACTAGAAAAAGGACTAAAACTAAAGCTATTTCCTGTATTTTTTTATTTTATTTTAGTTAGTTTTCTAAGTACACTATATAGTTTCAGTTTGTTTTTTTGTTTTTTTCCGTCTAGTTTTAACTAAAATGTTTTTTCAAACCTAGTTTTAGTTTTTAATTTACTTTTAGTTTTAGAAAAAAGTTCTGAAATATTCTTATGGCGGTAGCCGACGGTCTTCCGGGTTCCGTGAACGCACCACTCCAGACACGCATTACAGTTTTTGCTTTGGAGCACTTTCAACGGGAGACTAGAGCCATGTCTGCGTAATATCAGAGAAGGAGTCCACTAGTTAATCGATCACTGATGGCGTAGTTTTCTCGGACGGATAAAAAAAAAAAATAAAATGCTAAAATGGGTCGGCGCACCCGGAAAATTTGTTGTTTGCATCCCTGATTGTAATAACCTCTCTAAGCTCTAAAGCTGTCCACTGGTGACTGTGCGCACCGGTGCGGACGTGAGTCAACGCACGTGCAACATAGCAACCAGTTTATGTAACACAATGGGGGTGAGGCTTGTGGTTGTTGAAATATGAATTTCAGATGTAGCAGTCAACATCCTTTTAACAGCATGTACTGTATGTCCTTCTGCACGGGAGATGCATTGATGGGAACGTTTTTGTTGGTACCGAGTAGTGTTAACACGAGCTACTGTGTGACGGTCCTTTAAAATCTGTTGCAAGGAACAATTTCAGTGTTTCTTTTCATTTGTTCGCTTGTTGGCTTTACTTTTGTCGAATGGTTAAACGAGAGTCAAACAAGAGCAAAACAAGCAGTCGACAACAACAGCAACAACAAAAAAATGCTTTTTGAGAGGATCGCAGCCACCATCTTTTTTCCAAGGCTGTTGAAGCTTTCAGAATAATTTGTGGCCCGAAAAGCAAGCTGCGGCTCCGTCGCCTCATCTCCCTGTATTAAATCAGCAAAGTAACATTTTATTTTTCTCTGCTGAAATCTTGCCAAAGCCCCAGAGGTTACATCGTACTGTACTTGCATCAACACTGTCTTATCTGGCAGAGCACTGCAATGTGCAAATGCTAGTTTTTGGCTTCATGGATTGGATTCCATTCAACTAATTATCACTGCACAAAGTACAAGTACTGTGGCAAGAAATGCATTTCTCTCCGTCGCACCCCTCCCAGTCACTGCTGTATCTAGGAGTGCAGTTAGAGGGTTAAGTGTCTTGCTCAATGACAATTTAGCGCCAGGAGGAGCCAGGAATCAAACCGGCAATCTTCCGATCACTGGATGACTCGCTCTACCTCCTGAGCTACTGCCCGCTTAATGTGGACCATCTGGGAGATGACCTACTATTGTGCACGTCGCTATATGGTTTTGTGGTTTTGTGTGTCCGTCTGCCTTTCTGTCTCTGTGTCCACTAAGGCCAGCTTACAATTCACTTGGCCTTTGAAAACACGGATGATTAGGGCGTGGCGTGGCACTGGGAGCAGATTATTTTGCCAGGCACAACCACCAGCAGCAGACATCACACCCGCAGAGCGGGGTTTATGCCAAAGGTTTACTTAAGGTCTTACTCTGAGCGTTTCCTCCACCACAGAACTAAAAAACAACCGGATCAGATATGTTGGACATTCAGTGACGTTGGACCATATTGGTGGCATGTGATGAGAAAGCTTCTGTTCTTTACTTGGCTCGACATTAATATCTTTAAGATCTCGGATATTAATATTTAGGGATATGAGTAATTGGAAGATGATTGTACGTGTATGAACTTGTTTTCAAAGCACTAATATAACAGCTCTAGTCGCTCCCTCTGGTTGTGGCTGGAAGCCGCGCGACTCTGTGGGAGAGGAGCCTGGTTAATTAACTGTAAATAAGTAAAATAATGTGGAAAAAAATAAAAGAACACATTTCGCGTTGCTCTGTGCGCTGCAGTGCGCTGCGACTACGTAATACGGTCGAATGTCACAGATAGGTAGGGAAGGTGGAGGGAAGGGAAGATGCCTGTTCAGTGTTCACTCTACTTGAGCTCACCGGATCATAAATCTTCCCCTGGCAACCGAAATACATGTCATTAGTTATACTCAGACAGCTGTCCTCCTTTAGATGGCTTCCTTTTGTACCACTGTGTGCCTTGCCGACAAGCTGGTGTGGATATTTCAGACTTTCATTCCAATGTTCTGCTTTGGAAGAGTCAGGCCCAGGTTCCTTCCTTTGTGCGTCCTCTTATGATAGACCTCATCCCTCTATCTCTCTTCCTGTTGGCAGCGAGAGACAAAGTCCATTTTTCGTCTCAGGAAAGGCAGTTTGTGTTGCAGCAAATGTGAACATGTTACTACAAAATTAGTTCAGTTATTACTTCAGGACTTCAGGACCGCTACTCGAGTCAAGAAACCTTCTGACTTTGCCTTTGTTTAGCACCTACCAGACCACCAAACTGTTTTCCCGCTAACTTACCGGTCATGCAATCACAATCTCAGCCACGGACTTCCTCATCTTTGTGCCAGGGTTGCCGCACCAATGGCCTCATTTAAAAAAAAAAAAAGCCATACCAGACCGAATACGATGAGTCAGACCGTTCACTTTGGAAACCGGCCTGCTCTCTCAAAACTCGCGGACCGGTCCTTCACGACGTGTCGGTGTTAAAAATCAAATCTCCCTCTCCTCTCTCTCCCGCCCTCTCGCCTTCCGAGGCCCACATCGTCATTCTGCTTTCCATCAGCAGTGTGTTCCATCCGGATCCCTGGGCCTTTAATGAGCGCAGAGAGGTTTTCGTATAAACACAGACTACACCCCGTTGACATACACCTTTCATCACCTACATATGGGGCAAAGACAAAAGCGGTGTCTGGGTCGACTGCAGCGATTCCGGGTTGAAATTGGGAACCGCTGCTGGAAAAGGGCGAGCAAGACACGCATTAGGATTTGGTCGGTGAAGGACTAAACTCTTTCCCGTTTGTTATTTTTTATCTGAGCTCTTGTTTTTTGATCACTGGAAGTCAATGGACAATCGCGACGGGAGTCTTCTGGGACTGCATTTGCCTCATTTCCGGATCAAAAGAGTTAAAAGAGTTTTCCTTTGAAACAATTGCGAGAAGAGCGTTGGATTTTGGATAGGCGGTGAGAGAAGCGGCGAAGCACCGCGTCTTTATACGGGTCACTACAGGTGAGATCTGCAAGTAACGGTTACACAGCCGGACGCAAAGATTTTTCCTCATTCAGACTGGCTCTGACTGTGCTGTTTTGTCCACGCCGGGAGAGAGGAAATGACTGCCGTGCTCTTCGGGGATGTCTCCGAGTTCCCCCACTCCGACTCAGACTGCAGAGGGAGACGGAGAGACGGGTTAAAAATAGCTCTATGAGTGAGCCCGGGTTAGCATTAAGCCAAGAGGATGGAGGGAGGGAGTTGGTGGGAGCAGCGGGGGAGGTGAAACACCAAAGGTGGAAAATGAACGGGGAAGGGAGGGAAGGGAAAAGAGAGAGAGGTGAAAGGATAGAGAGGTAGAAAGAAAGAGCCGTTGCTCCAGCCACTGCGAGGGCATCCTGACGGATGACCTGCCAGGGCCAAAGCGCAGAAATGGTATGGGAACATGATGGTGTGTGAGGGAGATAGACACACACACACACACACACACACAGACACACACAGACACACACACAGGCACGCATGCACTCTCTCACACACGCACGCACGCACACACACACACACACACACACATACACACACACACACACACACACACACACACACACACACACACACACACACACACACACACACACACACACACACACACACACTCATACAGTAGGGGACAAGGGGCTTTCTGTGGATGCCCCGTGGCTCCATCCAGTCAGTATTTCCTGAATAAAATTCCCAGTTGGCAATCTTTTTTCCCATCTCGCTCTCCCTCTCTCTCTCTCTCTCTCTCTCTCTCTCTCTCTCTCTCTCTCTTTCCTCTCTCTATTGCTCTCCTCCCAGCAGCATACCCCCACCCCAAATCTCACCCATCTCCCCTGCTTGTAAAGATGGAATAAATAAAGGGAAAACTGGCCCTCACGTTGTTCACAGAGGGAGGCAGACCATCGCATAGAAATAGAAAAATGGAAGATGAGATGTTGCAGTATATGATTTAAAGGAGGGGAAGTGTATGATATAGTATACCGATTGTACTACAGTAATATTAATACACGTATAGTGGAAAGATGGAGTGAACGTAGCGGGGATTTCCAAGCAAACTGGATAAACTACAGGCACAAAACAGAGCAAGACCATCCAAAACCCGCTTTGAAATGACTACGGGCAGCAGCTGAATTTACCCTGGATGTCTACACCAGCCCGTGAAGTCGTATAGATCCGAGGCTTCTAGTGCGCCGAACGGCGTCCTGTTATATCACATTTATCATTGGAGGAGAGGAGCCAAGCGCGTCTGGAGGCACCGCTGGGTCTCTCTATTAATGGGCCAAAGTAAACCATTCCTGTGGTCACCAGCACAGTGATGCATTGTGTGCACCATGCACTTGTTTGTGCACTTTCTTGTGTGTGTGTGTGTGTGTGTGTGTGTGTGTGTGTGTGTGTGTGTGTGTGTGTGTGTGTGTGTGTGTGTGTGTGTGCCTGTGCGTGTGTGTGCATGTGTGTGTGTTTAAACTTTTTACGCAGATCCTCTCCTTTCACATGTGTTTAAAACTGCGCTTATGTCACAGCGGCGGCACGGCTTTTAATTCTCCCTGTTAATTGCTTCCACAGGGGGGGAAACAAAACCGAAAACAACAGGGTGTTTCAAACCCTGACGTCAATGTTTCTTCTTTGACTCGTCCTTCTCTTCGACTCTGTGCGTGGCCTACCTTCTTTCCCCTTATTAACGGCCTCTTCCCGTGCATTCTTTGCCCTTCTTTTCTTTTCTTCTCTCTCCTCTTCTCTCCTCCTCTTCTCCCCCCTCCTCCCTCCCTCTCTCTTGGAGCTGAGCTCATAGCTGGCTGGGTTTGAAGGTGGCCTGCAGAGATGAGTGAGGCTGTTTTTCTCATCAGCCAGTGGCGCTCTCAGGAAACGTACATGTGTGAAAAGAGGAGGGGAAACGGCCAAATGCTTCTTCCTGCCCGCCCCCTATTAGACACTCAGCACCGCTCTCTGTTTATTTTTATTTTTTATAATTTTTGAAGGCACAAATCTACTGAAATGTATCTGTGTAATGTATGTATGTAATGTATTTAGTACAGTTAATACTTTTTAATAAGTCATCATCACCATGAAAATTCCCCAATTATTCCTCCAGGCCACATGGAGCTCAAAGCGCGTCCCCGCTTGGAGGAGCGCTGGTGTGCCTTCTTCATGGAGGCTTCAGCAGGGTGAACGCTTGCCGTCATTTGGGCCCGAACAAGGGTCTTTCCAATTGAAGAGAAACCTCACATTCAGCCTGCCAGGCCGCCGCCCTGAGGCTAGAGCCCGTGGACCAATGGCCGGGAGGACCTCTGCCGAAAAAAAACCAAAAAAACATAAATGTCTTAACTGTTGAAAGAATCTCATCTTGATGAAATGAGTCATTTTTTTGAATATGATTACTTTCCGTTTGTTACTGGCCCAAACGGGTTGTCTGACTGGCAGGGCTACAGGCCTGTTCCAGTGTTGGGTTGGGCTGGCATGGCAGAGGAACTTGCTCATCCATTATGAGGTGTGACTTTTATGATTTCACGGTGACTCCATTTTTCTCACTAAGTTTCCTACGCAGCTACAGTTGACGGTTGGAAAGAAGTCTTGGTTTGTCTCCAGGAGGGAGAAATAATGCATCTCCGTCGCGTGTCACTGCACATGATGTCAGTCGTCAATGTTGCACAACACGACTATGGTTGTTGGAGATCCCATCACCTCGAAACAACGGCATGGATTTGTGCCTTATGAATCTTCATCTATATGGATGTGGTAAAGGAATTTGCATGTAGGTCCTCATGAATACCTGTAGACCAAGGGCCTTAAAATAGACCAGATCAAATTTAACATTATAGTGGAACAAAACAGCGCTCTGTAGTTCACTAGCCTTTCAGATGATCATGTCCTCTCCTAAATAAAATGGAAAATATTGAAAAAAAATTGAAACATTGAAAAAATTGAAAAAATTGGAAAATCCTATCCAACTAATAATAACGATAACTTCCAACTTTGCCAAACCCAAATAGCCACATTAAAATGTCTTTGTAGTCCAGATTACCCTAAATGACAAAAAATCTAAAATCCCACAACCTAATGCCATGCATATAAACACAGAATTTAATTTATCATCATTATCAATATCATCACTCGTCATTTGTTTTTTCCTTTGTTAATCCCAACAGAAACTTGGGAATTTGAACATATAAGTCATGTCTTTTCACAAAATTATGTTCCGTGCATGACAGCGGTAGGTATAGAGGTATAGTCGAGCTATAGAATCATTAGACTCCGGCGAAATGCTCTACTCAAAACGCCAGAAAAACAGAATCCTTAAAACCCCACTGCCTGGCGATTTGGCAGAACAAAGAGCCTCCCACAGCACAGCAGCGCCTCCTGTGCTGTTCCCGTCCCTTGTGGGTGGAGAATTTGTGCATGCAATTAAACCTCCTTCAGAGGAACGCTGATCTTTGACCCTGACCACTGCGGACCCTGACCTTCAGGAATGTCTGCCGGCCTAATCGCAGTGGACGTAAGCTGGGACGATATGCCCATGATCACGCTGACACAAAGCTAAGTCACTGAGAGTTGCATTGCTTCATACCCAGACACTGTGAGCACGTGGCTCAGATCACGTGGGGGAACGGTGCAGAGATGGTCGACACCTGCAGCGCTGTGTTTTGTTGGACCAGGGCTTGGATCATGGAGTAAATAATAACCATCAACATCTAAGTGTAGGGAGACTTTCATGATACAGACACCGACCTATGTCTGAGGACACGCATACGCATTCAGGTATAGGTGGTTTATAGAGTCATCGAGCAAAAACGTTGAAAACAGGATTATTTGGGATGATTATTGGGACTTTCTTGATTCTTTTATTCATTATAGTAAATTGAAAAAAATTGCATGCCAAATATTTCAAAATGAACTATAAACCCTCAAAAACAGCATTTAAAGCCTTTCGCATTATTTGGACACGGAATGTGACAATCCGAGTGTTTATGCTGGGGTGTTTGTTTTTGTTGTACTCAGGTATTTTGTCCTTTTTCACCCATATATGCGCACGCGCACACACAACCCACACACCCAAACAAACAAACACATAATTTAAGCAAAGAAACAACAGCCAACCTTGCACAATAGATGCCACATGATTATTGTGTACTCATGAAACAAACACACACACACACACACACACACACACACACACACACACACACACACTGAGTGATCTTTGTTGCTCCCTGCCCTTTCGACCGACAGAGAGCGATTGTAGCAGAAATAATAACACAGTGATCCAGGAAGGCTATTGGAGTGAGTTGGCCGTCGGCCTGTGTGCAAAGCTTGCAGTGTGTGGAAAGATGAGGTTCAGGGTCCGGTGACCTTAGGAGACGCGGCTCGGTGGCGGGAATACTGTGAACACAGTGCACGTCAAAACCACCGGGCGCAGATTCCTTCAAACTTTTACGCAGGCGAATAACTGACGGGCTAATAACCAGTGTGATCTTATTGTATCGTTATATTGTTGTGTAACGGTGATAATAGACAAAAGGATCGCCAGGTGGCAAAACAATGCACACATGGGGGGAAAATGTGCAAGCTTGCACACACACACACACACACACACACACACACACACACACACACACACACACCGGCAGACAAACTCAGAAACACATTCGCGGCAGTAGAAGCAAAAACACATGCACGAGCAAGCACGCTCGCAGCAAAGGAGTTCACCTTTGACCCCTTGTAATAGCTACTTCTGACCTCTTGCTCTGGCTACGCGGCTCCAGATGTTCTTGGCGAACCCCCAGCAGTTCCGAAATGCACACACACACAGACACACACACACACACACACACACACACACACACACACACACACAAGCACACACAAACACGCAGACAAACTCACAGCAGACCCGCAGAGCCCTCACAACGTTGCCCTCTCCGGGGGCCGACTTGTTAAGTCACGCACATATTTAGCCCCGGCGTGCTCCCAAAACGCGCAACCAAATTAGGAATGCGGTGGTTGTTCAAAGTGTCAAATCGAACCATGCATATATTTCTGTCACTTCCCAGTTCAAACCGCCCGGCTGCCCGAGACACTCGAGCCGTTTGACCGTTCATTCTTGTGGACTTCCATCCGAAGTGGCGGCTTGGTGGCTCCGCTCCCCGGCTCCACTTAGTGACAATGGAGTTGCACTTAAATCATCTCATGCGCACGCTGAGCAGCCGCAGCGGAGACTCCGGAGAGCGCGGGGACAGGTTACTTCCTGCCGAAAAAAAACATTGGAAGCCCTGTCGCACCAAAAAACAGTGAGCGTTTCAGGTGAGGGCCTGAGCGTCGCACGGGGCCCAAACGTCATGAATGGGGCTTTTTGTGCATCTGAGTGCCTCCCTGTTTTACGCATTTAGGGGCCTCCAACTAACAAGGGCTTGAAGGACAGGAAGCGGACAGAGGGGAATGAAAGGGCGAGGGTGTGTGTGTGTGTGTGTGTGGGGGGGGGGGGGGTGGCTTGGACGTGTGTCACAGATGAAGAGGCTTGTTGGTGCATTGTGGACCTGCTTTGCACCGCAGGGAGGCTTGTTAGCGTTTTGACAAAGGTATGCACAGCACAACATCCGTGTGTGTGTGTGTGTGTGTGTGTGTGTGTGTGTGTGTGTGTTGGTATTTGTGTGCGTGCATGTGTGGAACCCCAATCTGAGGAGGTTTTTTGTTGTTAGATGTATTTGACGCCATACTATAGTTAGAGAGACAACAGCGAAACTGCTATCAAAACAGTCATTATCGTACATTCTCTCGCGGTCCTCACGTCTTGTCAATGAAATAACGGTGAAGTTGAACTGTTAACCATTTTACCGGGGCCCTCGAACCTCCTGAAGTATGGCCCCTCTGCTTGTATCCGCGAAGTTGACCTGCTTCTGTCGGTGTGTCCACAGGGCTTTGTTCAGCTACGATGGAGTCAGCAACAAGCTCAAACTGGCAGACTCTGGAGGTAAAGCTTTGACTGACACCCATGAATATGAACCGATTTTCTGCAAAGCGAGTTGAAACCGCCGCAACAATTAACCTTTGGATGAACAGGGGTTGTTTTTTTTTTGTCTTTTTTTTTTTTTTCACCCCCCGCTCTGAATATTTGAATAATCATTTTCAAGCTATTTCCATGGCTTCTTTTCATGCACCTCTTCCTCTGCTCCCCCTCACAGCGGGCGGGGCGGCAGAGCTGGCGGTCAAGTTCCACGTCTCCAAGCCTCAGTACGGCCTGTGCAGAGTCGGGACGGCGGAGACGGGAGGTCCACGCATCGCTATGATCAGCTGGGTGAGCGGCGGGCGGGTTTAAAGTGGTAATCCGTGACCATTATTTTGCTAAAAAAAAAAAATGTGACGCTCTATTTTGCTGTCACTTTATAAGAAAAAGCCATTCAGTGCATTTGCTTTATGCATGGGATGCTCCAAATGCTGTTCTACATCGCTGGTGGTGGGTTCCACCTTTACCAGAATTTGAAAAAGGGTCACACGGCACAAGTCATCATGCTTTATCATCAATGGAAACACGCCATTCCTTCTATGGTCCGTACGCTGCTTATCAGCACCCAGACTATTCTATTGCTTTCCTAGCAGCTCTGAGATCATGTGTTTAACTTAAAGAAAAATATTTGCACCCCAGGAGCGGTGAAACGATTTGGAGGAGTCTTACGATTAGTGGCTTATTAACATTCTACAGCCGCGTTTTGACCGAGGCTTTTTTAACATCTGACATGGGCGGGAAGAGCCTTTTATAGCCTTGTCATTACACATGCGTCGTACAGCAAAGGGCATTGGGGAGCAAGCGACCAAAGCAATCATTGCGGTGGAGGACTGGCTTTTTAAAGGAAAGTACTCTGCCTACGTATGTTTTAAGAAATGGAGTCAAGGCGGAGAGCCAGACAAAATGTCCTCATCTCTCGTGGTGATGACCAACACGCCACTGCCCTGTTGACGACATCCTTACACCGATCCCGCCCATTCCAATGTTCCGGGGGAGAAACCGCGTGGACTTGTTTCAGACTTGACACATTGGGTCTCATGGCTTGTTGTTTTTGCGTAGCGCCCGTTCCAGGCCTCGCGGACGGAGGTATTGAAATGCGTTTGTTTTTCTGCAGGTTGGTCAAAATGTGGATGAGTACCGCAGGACGGAATGTGCCAGCCACATACCTGCCGTCAAAAACTTTTTCAAGGTAAATTCAACATGCGCTGACTCACCACCTGCAGCAGAGTAATGCTCATTCAAGTCATTGGCTGCTGTTTTAGTTTTACTACCTACCTATGCACCTCTCTATCTACTAACCAGCCTACCTACCTACCTACCTACCTACCTACACACATACCTATCTACCTACCTACCAACCTACACACGTACCTATCTACCTACCTACCTACCAACCTACACACGTACCTATCTACCTACCTACCTACCTACCTACCTACCTACCTACCAACCTACATACATACCTATCTACCTACCTACCTACCTCTCTACCTCTCTACCTACCTACCTACCTACCTACCTACCTACCAACCTACACACGTACCTATCTACCTACCTACCTCTCTACCTACCTACCTACCTACCTACCTACCTACCAACCTACACACATACCTACCTACTCACCTACCTACTCACCTACCTACCTACCTACCTCCCTACCTACCTACCAACCTACACCCATACCCACCTACTCACCTACCTACCTACCTACCTACCTACCTACCTACCTACCTACCTACCTACCTACCAACCTACACACATACCCACCTACTCACCTACTCACCTACCTACCTACCAACCTACACACATACCTACCTACTCACCTACCTACATACCTACCTACCTACCTCTCTACCTACCTACCCACCTACCTACCTACCACCCTACACACATACCCACCTACTCACCTACCTACATATCTACCTACCTACCTACCTACCTACCTATCTACCTAACTACCTACCTACCACCCTACACACATACCCACCTACTCACCTACCTACCTACCTACCTACCTACGTACCGCTCTACCCACCTACCTACCTACTTTTAACCCATATAGGTGCTTTCATAACTGTATTCATGTCTTGTGATTCTGTTTCCCCATCACAATAACAATAATAATATACCACTGACATCATCCCCATGGTTACTGTTGTCAGAATAACACAGGGCCAGGTAGTGGCAATGGTGTGGGAGGGTGAAACCTGCCCGACCAGGGCTTAAGCTAGTGAGTAATGGTGTACGGCAGAAGGACATTGTTTTGGGTGGAGTCATCATTAATCACTTAATATCAGAATGTACACACATACCAGTGTAGGGCCATGAACACACCCTTGCCAGTCTCCATCAGTTTCTTTCTTCCCCTCCTTCTCTTCTTTCTTTTCTGCCTCCCTCGCTCTCCTTTCCGGCCTGCCGTCCACATACTCTGGGGCTCTATATTTACACACAGTAGTTTACCTTGCATTGTTTTGAGCGCTTCCTGTCCTCTGTCCACTTCCTGTTCTGTTTGGCGTGTTGGTGCCGTGATTGCCATGCATTTCGTCACAATGGGCCGTGCGGTAAGTGCCACTGAAAGCTCCATTGTTTCTGGCAAAATCACAAACTGCAGCCGGCAAAGTGGTGACAGGGGAGACCGTTGAGCCCGACCGATTGGAAAATGAGACAATAAGACAAGTATGGGAGGAATTCTGTGTCACAATTCTGATTATTATATATGTAGAATATGATAACAAAAATAATAATAATAATAATGCTACCACTGATACTACTACTACCACTACTAATAATAAATATAGCTGCAGGCAGCTAAACACAGGGTCCAGTCGTGTTAGGTACGTATGACAGTTTTCCGGGTTCTTTAAAGGCAAAGCACGACGTTCTGAGTTTACATTGAACGTTGCATCAGCTCCCCGCTCTGTTGTCTCCTGTTTGCTCGTTTCGCGGAGCAACCACTATGCGGTCGATACAGTTTAACCCTCCGAATGCCAGTGGGCACCCAGAGACAGAAACCGGACTTATATGACCTCAGTTCATGTCGCAAAGTTCCTCGCTTCCCAGACTAATCTGACTTTCATCAGTTTTTCACTAATTCCTGCTCCAAATGTAGGTCGATATCTATCAAACTTGAACCACGAGATGTCTGAGACGTCCCGGCTCTAATGAGACTCCAACCATGTCCATGGGTTCAGCGGTTATTGTGTTTCAGACACTTTTATCCCGAAAAATGCCAAGGAGAATAATAACAAAAATCCCAGCAATAACCTTCAGGCTGAACCCCTAATAATATGCTAAAATAATATGCTAAAATATATTACTAATAATGTTATCAATCAATAATGTTATTTTTTTATAATAAGATATATATGTGAATTGATTAAACTAGAAAAACAAAGCACGTCATCTCCCCTCCATCTGTGTCCTTGAAACTGTGATTTTTTTTTGCATACTTGATTACATCGAACTAGTTCATGGGTTAAGTTCAACCCTTCTGATTACTTTCCACATAAAGGCATCACCCAGTCAACTGCACAAGCATCTGTAGAATGTTTGTTGTTTTTTTAACTGGTGACTGGCTGGGCTGGGGCCATGACGATATGGTGTTAATATAGTCTATAAAAATACGAAATTATAAGATTTGTGATAATGACAGGCTCACAGACATTGTAACTGTACATGTGTTTGTGGAGAACCGTGAGACAAGGTGTCGGTGTTTCTGGGTGTGAGATAGAAAAAATGGGATTATGATAAAATTGTTTATATATCATAGCAGTATGTGTCAACGGTGTGCCATTTATCGAATAATAAAAGGGAATAATCGGATAGGGATTGAACCACTAACCTTAACAAATGCGCGCGTGCACACACACACATACACACACACGCACACACACACACACACACACACACACACATTGTGTATCACAGAAAATAACTGGTCGCCATACACCAACTATTTTGACCTTGGATAAGTTCAAATTGAGTGCATTTATGTGAAAGTCCATATGAAATAAATATGATGGGGCTTCACCGCCCTTTCAGCCGCCTCTTAGTGGATTCTAAATGAAAAAGGGAGTTCATCAATCTATCTCTCTCTCCCTTCGCTCTCTTTCCTTCCCACTTTCCCTCTCTCGTTCTTGTGTGAATGTTCCATTAGTCAGTACCTAAGTGCACACTATTTTCTTTACCTCTTAGTTTTATGAGCCGGGCCCTGATTCAGATTGATACGAGACACATTCTGCCATGTCCACGTCATGGCTGCATGTGGCTCGCATTAGCGCAAATATTCTGATGGGACTCGGACGGTGATGCATCAAAGAGCCATCCCGTCTCCTCCGGTCGCGCTGACCGCGTTCAGACCCGCACACGTCGATAGTTTCACACATCACGCAGATGCCAGGGCCGCGAAGCCTTCCACACAGGAACGCGTTCGGTCATCAGCCATAAAACCTTACGAGCTCCCAGAGCCCAAACAAAGCATCATTGTTTTTTGAACGTCAGCGCTTGTTAAAAGGGCAACAGTCATACCGCCTGTCTGCAAAGCATCTGTTCCCGTTGAGTGATTAATTTCTCAATAAACAAATCTCTCCGAGTCTCTCACTGAAACGTACTTTTCTCACAGTAGTATGGTTATACGTCCGTCACCTTGTCAAACCAGTAGCAGTCAGAGGAATGACGCCATCGGTGATTTTTCACACGTACACATTCGGAGAGACCGAGAACCCCCGTCGGGCCTTCTCACCTGGCGCCCCGCCCCAGCCTGCGTGCATCCATGCAGACTGGTCCTTCCAATTAACTTGAACGTCAGCCATGAACTGTGGTTACATGGATTACAGAAATACCTGGAGCGCTTAAGGAAACAACAGCCACACTATGCAGAAGCAGTGTCCATTTAACAGTATAAAACCTGAGAGAATGTCATCTAGTCCATCTATTTGTTCATTTTAAGCCATTTTTTGTAAATTGATGAAGATAATTAGAAGAATGTGAAGGTATTTTGGAATTTTCACTGCATTCACGACACTATTAAGGAGGAAAATTGCTTTTTTTGACTTCACGAATTTTGTCAGGCCCCTAAACCACTAACGGGTTGGAAATTGGGCCTCCGACAGAATGCGGCCGACATGTTTCACGTAACGCTGATCACTTATTTTGATGTTGCTCAATGTTCACGGACACACATCAAAACATAAAACAAAGAACATTTTCGATTGATCTGTTCAGCTTCTTTCCCCTGAATATGTACATTGTTCATGTGCGGGTTCATACGGTGTGGTGTGTTTACAGCCACAGCTTTATGTACTGCATGGCAAAGAATATACCAGTCAGAATGAGTTGGCAGACACACACACACACACACACACACACACACACACACACACACACACACACACACACACACACACACACAGATGTTTGGTGTTGCGCCCCCTCGTGGTGATAATAATAAATTGTTGGGATTCAAAACTCTATAACGAGCCTCTGCCTCTCCCTTCCAAATCCCTCATTGGCATCGAACGGTATTCCCACAACACTGCTACTATTGTGTTCTTTTACTTCTTCCTTTCTTTCCTTCTTTCTTTCTTTCTTTCTTTCTTTCTTTCTTTCTTTCTTTCTTTCCTTCTTTCTTTCTTTATTTCCTTCTTTCTTTCTCTCTTTCTTTCCTCTTTCCCACCATCTCTCCCTCTTCCTCCCCCCTCCTCCTCCTCCTCCTCCTCTCTCTCTGCTGTCAGTCTGATGCATGTCTCAGCTGGTAGTGCGAGCGCCGTGTCAAGGCGAGTCCCCAGCAGCAGATTTTTTGGGTGTGTTGCTGCTTTGAGTTTGCCGTTGTGTAAGCACGTTTTGTGAAAACCGGACACTGAATAGGACACAGATGTTTTTTTGTTTTTTTTTTACAAATATTGTTTTGGATTTACAAAGGAATATAAGTGCAATGGTAGGTCGAAGATGAGCGGGGTGAGAGGTTGAGATGGCAATATTACACTTAAAAAGGTGAAGTAAATGTGCGAGAGAAAAAAAGGCCTGAGGAGGCATAAGGACAAAAAAAGAAAAATCGGGATAAAATGTTTATTCGTTGGTGAAGCGGCACAACCGTTATTGAACGACCAAAGACAGTTTGGGGGATAATGAGTGTCTTCAGAGTTAAGAGTGCTTAAGCCCCGAGGTGGTTAATATCAACAGAGCATCTTTAAACCCACTGGTAATGACAGATACTTAAGAGATTTAGAGGTGTTAACACCAGCGTAACCACCACCACCCTCCATCTGCTCCTCCCTCTCAACCCACTCAGCCGGGGGGGATTTGGAGTGTTGAGCGAAAAAAATGAGAGAACGAGACGTGGAAGGAGCGAGAGGGAGGGAGACAGAACCTGGGGGGTGGAGTTTTATTTATTTAACCTCCAAAGACTGATGGGAGTTTGTGGAACGGGGGAGTCGAGATATTTGAACCGAGCTCTGCAGTTTGGGGAAGAGTGTGTCCGTCTGTCTGTCTGTCTGTCTTTCTGCGGGTCTGTCTATATGTCTGTCAGTCTGTCTATCTACCTGTCTGTCTGTCTGTCTGTCTTACTAACTTGTACATGTATGTACAAGGGCCTGGCACTAAGTTTTAGAAGTTGCTGCCAAGTTGGCAACCACGTAGAAGCTGTTGGTTGCCAAGACTGACAGAATGGTTGCCAAATTGTATAATTCAGTGACAGTGATCGGATATAATTAGTATCCTTTCGGTTTTTGAGTAATCAATGTGCTCGGGTTTGGTTTCGAAACAGCCATTGCTTATTATTTGTTTTTAACACATGAGAAGTGATTGACAACGGTGATATCGGATTGCACACGATGGTCGGGCAGTGGCCCAGATCTATATTTTAATATTACTGCCCGGCCCTGCGTAGGTACACGTGTTTGGGATTTGTGAGTAACGTGAGTTTGCGCGCTCTTGTTTTTCACAGGAGGCCCATGTGTTCATCGGTGCAGAGAAGGCGGAGGACGTGACAGAGGAGAAGATAGTCGAGGAGCTCGGCAAGGTCCAGCCCCGCGGGCCCTCGGAGTGGGTCCGGAGGAGTTCCAAGTCGGCGCAGAAGGAGGAGATGGTGGTGAGTGGGCCGCGGTTCCCGATCTGACCACAGGGTGGCGATAGAGGATCAGGGTGAGAGTGGGGTCCTCACATGAACTTTTCATTTTTTTCTTTACTTTGTCACGCAGGGCACAAATTACAGAAAAACTAACGCTGCGATGGAGATGAGACGAATCAACAGAGACTCCTTCTGGGCACGTGCTGAGGTACCAAGAAATAGACCCCTTTTTTTTTGGGAGGGGCGCACAATCCAATCGTTGAAATGTCGTGAGTTGTCCTCCGAGCTCAGCCGAGTGCGTAGGAAAGAAATTTGAAGTTGTATATAAACGTTAAAGCAAAAAAAAAAAAAAGCCACAAATCCCTCTGCCCGTTTGTGCCAGCGCGAGGAGGAGGAGAGGAAGGACCAGGAGAGGCGGCGAGTGGCGGAGGAGAGGAGGCGCCTGGAGAGGGAGAGAGTCCTGAAGGAGCGACAGGAAGCGGAGGAGAGAGACAGGAAGATGAACGAGAAGCTGCAGATGATCGAGGAGCAACGGTGGGACACGAGTGACTCGCAAACCACTCGTTCGCCACGAACAAACCGTCTCAAATGACTCAGGAGTCTGGAGTCACAGCAAATACATCTGAGGCTCAAAACTGGAAATAATTATTGAGGACAATATTAAAGTCCAAAGTCACAAAGGCCAAGGCATTTGCCAAAGTTCATATTGAATCGCGCTCAATAATTTGGACAGAATGAAATGATTCCTGTAAGAATTCCTTTCGCAACTCAAGAGCCGAACCCACTCCTCAGACTGTCGTTGGTCGTTCACAGGAAGCTGTGCCTCCCTCACGGCGCGCCACGCCGACTCAATCAAAGGAACGATTTTTAATGTGTGTCTCGTCAAGAACCGGGCGTCAAAAAAAGGGGCGAACCTTTCATCGCTCGTGGAAACCACAAGCCAAACCCACATTGGGTTTGGCTTGTGGTTTCCACGAGCGACGAAAGGGCACTGCTGTCGTGTGAGCAGCATGAACACGACAGCAGTGCCCTCTAACGGATATGCGGCATGGTGCAGCTATTAGAGATCAAACCGAGTAGATTTAAAGAATCAAGTAGGCAGTAAATTCACTATCATTATGGGCTAACGCTGATGGATCAGGGTTAATGACGTAGGAAACTTTGTGCCCTCTGGCAGGAGGAAACGGGCCGAGCAAGAGCAAGCTCTGCGCAGGCAGGAGAAGACAAGATGGGTGGGTGAATTTTGTTTTAGTGTATATGCGTGTACAGTATGTGTGCGTGTGTGTGCCCGCGCGTGGATGTGTGTGTGTGTGTGTGTGTGTGTGTGTGTGTGTGTTCAGAATGAGTGCTTTCTAATTAGCAGTATTATTTTTGAACTGACAGGAGGAGCAACAGCGAGAGCATGAGGAGGACATGAGGGCTCGCCTGCGGAGGAGCGAGTCCATAGAGATGGCGGCGGTAAGTTATCCGATGTTCTCCAGCGCGTTATTAGTCAAAAAGCGCTAAGAGACGCTTTGTCTTCATAAACCTGCTGTTTAAACTGTTTCAAACTTAAAATTTGTGATGCAAAACTCTGCAGACGAGTCGTCCAATAGGACCCTCCAGGTGGGAAAAGCCTTTTCAAATATAATTTGCCAGTGATATAAAATAAACACATGAAACATCCATGGCTACATGGTTAATTCAATCGTAAATGCAACAGATTATTCTTTAAAAAAAATAAACCATAAATATTTTTGTTCAACAGATAGGAATTATTTTGGTTGGAGTTTTCGCCTAAATGCTTTGTTTATTTCCTCAATGTTTTCCTGTTTCCCTACTTCCCTGTCCGTGGGAAAATGCTCAGAAAATGCAAACTGTTATTCCATAGTGTGCCTGGTTACACGTTCTATCTGATAAATCTCACTTTACATTTACATTTGCGTTTCAGTGTAAGTCTTCATGTACGATTTGGTGAAGTTCGCGAACGATTCAGATCCTTTGGGGGAATCTTTTGGCCTTCTTAATCTTCTTGTATTTTTTCTATGTGCATGTGTTTTCGTAAGCCTGAGCTCTCAGGGCCGCCGTACCTATGAGGCCCTTACCCACAACACGTATTCATGTTTGAATGGTCATATAACTTTTGACCTGTAGGAGGCAGCGGTGCTGGTGTCCCAGCGCTCCATGAACCCCAGGGAGTTCTTCAGACAGCTGTCCTCATCGTCACAGGGTCCTCTCAGTCCTGGATCTCCACGCTCCGGTAGAGTTGCATGTATATGTATGTACCTTTAAGTTCCCGAAATCCTCGGCCTCCGGACAAATTCCTTAACCCGTCTTTCCATCCAGGCAAACCTCCGCTGAGACGGTACCAGCGCAGCCTCACGGACACGGCCTTCATCTTCTCCAAGCAGGACGAGAGGAAGGCGTCGTCCCCTCACAGTCCTCCCCTGGTCTCCCCCCTGATGTCCCCCTTTTCCCGGGCTCCCCCCTCCCCGCTCTTCCGCGCCACCTCTCCGCCCGCCAGCCCCGACTTCCGCCCCATCGCCTCCCCGCAGAGCCCCCGGGGCCGGATGATTTCCCCGCCCCCGTCCCCCGTGTGCGCCGCCCCTCCGGCCTCCTCCCTGCCCGGCCTCCCGCTCGCCGGCCGGGAGTCCAGGTCTCCGCGGTCGTCTCCCACGCAGCCTTCCGCGCCACCCGCCTCCCCCAGTCTCCTGGACTCCCTTTCTCCGGAAGACCACCCAGACCACCCGGATGTGCCGCCCTCTTCCCATATGACACCGCCCCTGAGCCTTGTCCCGACCCAGGTCCTGCCTCCTTTGCCCGAGGACACCCAGACCGAACTAACTGGCTTTGAGGCTCTCCCAGGTCCCCAGGACCCCACCGCTCCGCTCTCTGAGGGTCCCCAACAAACCTCAGGTGGGAAGGGAGGATTTTATAAGCCCGCACTTAAACCTACAATTATTTTCAATATACTGTATATGAAACGGGGAACATAAATGAAAAAACACATCCGTCCACGACCCAAATGCCTCAGCTCCTTGATGGTTGGTTCTCCTTTGGTTTTATACTGATATATCAAGCACACGTGGACACAAAGCTCCTTAAGTCGTATAAGATATAAACATGCAAATAGGGTTGCTTTCTCTCCCTGTGGCAGTTCTCCTGAGTTTCATCTCTCAGTCACAGGAATAAGAGATGATGTGCAGCCAGCGGGTCATTATCGGCCAAATAACCCCCTGCGCAAAGCTTTGGTGGGGGGGTATTTTGGGGGTTATTTGGGGTTTATTTTACACTATATGACCGGCTGGTGCTACATTATACCGCTTATTTCTTTGACACGGAATATTGATTTGAAATTATTACGTTTATGGGATTCCACGAAGAAAGGTAATCCACAACAACATAGCTACCACTACAGCCTAGTAGCCCACTATATGGGCCCTACAAAATATATATATATAATTATATATGTATATATATTTATATGTATATATATGTGTGCCCTACATAAACACCCTACATATCTTTTGTTATTCATGTTAAATTATATATTTACATGAATGGTAAAATTAGTCACGCTGAAGGGGACATTGGGGATTTTGATGCCGACATCCTTCTTCCTCTCTTCCGTTGTAGTCTCCATGTGATGCACAAGATGGCGCCACTAGCTAGTGGAGAAGTAGTTGCCTTTGGCAATGATCATTATTAAGAGACAACGGTCATTATTCAAAAATGACTGACCTCTGAATGACGCTTTTCACCAATCAGAATTTGGTATTCCACAGAGCCTTGTTATAATGTCCTTTAATATATAAATATACAGCCATAAGCTTAGACTTGTGTGTTGTGTTTTTACTTTCTAATTTCTCTCATGTTTTCCCTCCTCCAGACCTTCACACAGCCTCCCTAATGCACACCGAGCTGGTCTCAGAAACAGGCTACAAAGTACAGGCTGTACTGGTGGAGGAAGATGGGGAGGAGGAGGCGGAGGAAGAGGAGAAAGGAGGAGACGAGTACATATCGGAACCGCAGTCCATCCCCGTCACCATGGAGGCCATCATGGTGGTCACAGAGCAGGAGGAAGAGGAGGAAGTGGGGGAAGAGGAGGAAGTGGGGGAAGTGGGAGAAGTGGAGGCGGCATCGCCACAGCAACTAGAGCCTTCGTCCTTGGAGCAGCCAGCTGAGCCGGAGCAGGACGAGGGGGAGGAAGAGGGTGAGGGACGGGAGAAGGACCAGTCGGATGCCGGCCAGGCGTCTGCCACCGCCACGGTGGTGGAGCTTTCAGAGGAAGAGGAGGAGGAGCCAGCAGGGACAGGTACAGTTTATGTGCATCTCACATTATCACAACAATGTTGTTATTGGTGTTATGTTACTGAATGAAAGTGAAGGTCACCATTTCCTATTTCTGTATTTCTATGATCCCATTTGATTTTCCCTTTAATTCTGTATTTTAGTCTTGTTGCGTTTTGTAATGCATCTATTTGTTTTAATACATCTATTTGAATCTCAACTATTGTTGAGATTTTTTTCTATTGATTGTGATATAAGTTTGATTTTTAACATTTGTTTACTATTTTCTGATGTCTTGTGAAGCACAAGTTGATCAAAAAAGTTGGTTGATGTTATTTATGATTCAGATACCGAAGTTATTTGCCAGAAAATCAACCACGAGGCTGTGATCATATCAACCAACGGCATCACAAACGGAGAGGACATGGAAGAGAACGGCATAGGTCTTTTACTATACTATAATATATTATAGTAATGCACTGTACTATACAATATGATACGTTACGATTCTATACTATACTAAACTATATAATACTATATGATACTTTACGATAGTATACTATACTATACTATACTATACTATACTATACTATACTATACTATTCAATACTATATTATACTATACTAATCTATAATTTTCTATACTATATTACACTATTTAAGACTATACTATACTATATTATACTGTGCTATACTATTTTATACTATACTGTACTATACTATACTACAGTATACTTACACTATATTATACAATTTGATACTGTACTATACTGTACTACAGAATACATAAACAATACTATACTATACTATACAATACTATATTATGATATACTGTACTATACTATACTACAGTATACTTATACTATACTATACTATACTATACTATACTATACTATACTATACTATACTATACTATACTATACCTTTTTATACTATACCATACTATACTATACTATTTTATACTATACTAATCTATTCTTTTTTATACTATATTATACTATTTAAGACTATACTATACTATACTATACTATACTATACGATACTATTCTATATTTTATTCTATACTATACTATACTATACTATACTATACTATACTATACTATACTATTCTATATTTTATTCTATACTATACTATACTATACTATACTATACTCTACTATTTTATACTATACTATACTGAACTTATAATATACTAGACTATACCATTCTATAATATACTAAACTATATCTATACTATGCTGTGCTACTGTATACTATACTATATAAAGTACTATGCTATATTATATTATACTATACTACACTTTAGAATATTATACTATACTATACTATTCTACAGTATTCTATGCTACCACATTGATTTTCTACATAATACACCACAAATGTTACAGTGACATCCATTTACCTATGATTTGTATTTATTCAGCTTTCTTTTGTATTTCCTCAGATCGCTCTTTGAGTCCATCAGATACAGGGCTCAGTACTCCAGAGATGGCGGTGTGCTATGAAACAGATGGAAAAGTGAAGGAAGAATGTATAGCAGAGGAGGAGGAGGAGGAGGAGGAGGAGGAGGAGGAGGAGGAGGAGATTTCAGAGAACGGACAAGAGGTAAACGCCGACCAACAAACACACACACACACACACACACACCCGACATTGACGTGCAGAAAACAAAATAATAATTACAATGAAATTAAAAAGAGAATAAAAAAATAATTGATTCTATAATTTTTTATTCTCTTTTTTTTATTTCATTGAATACATTTTATTTTTTAAACATGAAAACGCGACAGTTTTTTGCATTGACTGTGTAAGGAGTCCGTTGATGATACAACTCCTCTCTCTCTCTCTGTCTCTCTCCCTCTCTTGTTCTTGCCTCCTTTCATACGCTCCTTTGCTTTTTCCCTCCAGGATGATGAACCAGAGAGACAGATGTGTGTGCGCGCTCTGTATGACTACCAAGCCGGTAAGGTGTCATTTTCGGGGGATTCGTCATCTAAAGTCTAAATACAACCCCTGCCCTTAGCAGTGATTACATGTTGATTCACGGGTTTTCCGGGTTTACCGGCGGGCTTCTTCCAGAGGACGAATCGGAGATCTCCTTCGAACCAGGCGACATCATTAGCGACGTGGAGACCATCGACAAGGCCTGGTGGAGGGGCTGCAGCAAAGATGGCCACCAAGGCCTCTTCCCCGCCAACTACGTGGAGACCATCTAGAGAGACAGCGACGCAGACGGACCGGAAGACGGCGATAACGACACATGCACATACACGCGCGCGCAAACATACACACACACACACACACACACACACACACACACACACACACACACACACACACACACACACACACTCAGGGAAAACCATCTCCCCATACATTCTTTAACTAGTACATTTTTGTCTTTTAAATATTCCTTTACTGAAATGTTGTTTATTGCAAGTCAATGTGGAATAAAAAAACTTGTCTCTATGTTGATCTGCGGCGACAGAAAGCGCTCCCGCGCGGCGTTCCCCTAGACTCAAAGATAGAGACAATAATTTTTGTGGAACAAAAATGAAAAAAATGCCATGTGTGGTATAGCGGCACATTCTGCTGCTATTTTGAAGTGTAAATGCTCCCCCTTGTTCTACACCTGTCACGCAAAACGTCAGGCATTCCATTCTAATTACTGCTTGGTCATTTTGAGAAGTAATCCAATTATTTCACAGCTCTTGATTTAAAAAATGGGTATATTCTATATAGGTATAGAATATATAGAATTGTATGCGTTCAATACATCTGAGAACTATGTTACTATATGTTGCGGGTTATTTCACAAAGACTAACACGATGTGGAACTACGGTATCTCTTGCTTCGATTCCATTATCATTTGGAAAAATTATGCATTCCAAAAACTGATTAATATGCACTGTATCTGGTCTCTGTTTCTCTCTTTGTTTATAAATGTGATACTGTTTTTAATCTCATTTTCCCTCGAGCTCATGCAACTATAACTCTGCAGAATATTGACACTAATAGATGCAATAGACAAACATGTATTTTTTTTTCAGAAATACCATATACTGTATGGATTGCTATATTTCTTAATAAACTACACTTGTACATAGAAATGTATAGGAACGTCAACGCTCTTCTTTTGGCATCAGTCAAAGCATTTACTGAAATCTACCATACCAAATAATTTATCGGTGTGTGTGTGAGAGAATGGATAAATGCAAATTACCCCGTGTCTCTACTTTACTTTTTAAAATCAAGAAGAAACAAACCATGTATAAAGAATAAGTGTCCACTGTTTAAAGTGATTAAAAGAAATACAGTTTTTCGCAGCTTCACAGCTGTACCACAATTCCTGAATTTAGATAATTATAGAGGGATTTATTTGCTACACGTTACGGTGTTGAAATCAATGGGATTTACATTGATTGACCTCAATCAGTATTACTGAATATATCATGAGTGCTTTGCATCTTGTGGATAGAGATATGGTTTTACCATTAAGCTGTCACTTATATTATCTTAAATTAAAATTAGTCATAATTGTTTAAAAATAATTATCAAAATAATTTATATTTCTATCTTTATCTTTATCTTTATCTTTTATATATCTATCTTTTTTTATGTCCGTTTGTAATAAATATCATTGGCAATCAATAGAGATGCACGTCCTACAATATTTCCATGACGTTACGATCGTCGTCTCCGATAATTGGTTTGTACATAAAGTAAGATTAACTTTAAATCTAGAGACGGTCAAAAGTTTATTCATTTTCAAAGTCATAAAGTCTTGTCAAAGCATTTCAAACCTTCTCGTGCAAACATTGCAAAGATGCAATTCCCACATGTGCACAGTTTCCATGCGTGCACAAGTTTGCAAACCGCGGTACACGGCGTCCACCTACAGAGGGAGCTGTTGCCTTTCCCGGTTCGTCGCTGTCAAAGCGACTCTGAAATCAGCAGACACCTCAGGACAAAAGACAAAACATTTTGGCAGCCAAAGACGAGGCTTATTGTTGCACACATTTAAGAAGGGGCATATCCAGACATTTCCAAAGCTAAAAATTACTAATACCGCTACACCTCAAACACGATTATGCCCCAAGGTTATATGATTGATTGAATGTGACATTAAGATCTCTGAACCAAACACCTTTAATATTATTATTATTTTATTTTATTTATTTTTTGGGGGGTTGGGGGGTTAGGTTAAGCTCCTGTAGTGCCGGTTCAATAACCGTGCTTGGCAGTTCCCTCTCTGTTCTGGGAAGGAGGGAGGGCTTGACACGACTCTTCCCTCGCCTGAATTGATTCCTGTTGACAGATTGACTAATTCTCTGCAGCAGACTATTTTGTCTAGGTTGCCCCGGAAGGCTAATCACCAGTGATATTTTTAAAAAAGGTGATAGGGCTGTTATGAAACACTGATTAGGTTGCAAGGAGAAGGAAGTCACAGCAGAGCGAGACGTAAAAAAGAAGTTGAGGAAAAAATGTAAATTGCAAATTCCCGCAAAACGGAATGGCGCGCAAACAAAACCAAAAACTTATTAACCCCAACCCCATCTGTGTGTGTGTGTGTGTGTGTGCGCCTGTATGTGCATGTGCGTGTGCGTTTGTGTGTGTGTGTGCGCACGCGCGTGTGTGTGTGTGTGTGTGTGTGTGTGTGTGTGTGTGTGTAAGAAAGAAACATTTCTTAGAGGACATCCGTAACAACCAAAAAGTGTGAAGGCAAATGCCTTTTGACAGTGTCCCCCACGTCGCATTTTGCCGTATCTCCGTTCTGGTGCTCGTCCCTACGACGACACGGAGATCTCCTGTCTCTCCGCGTTAGACGGAGTGATGGGAGTGATGGGAGCGATGGGAGTGATGGGAGCGATGGGGAGGACCCCGGCCACATGTGCCAGTCCTCGGCGACGTTCTCCTTCCCCTTCTCCTTCCCCTTCCCTCTCCGTTGTCTCCAGGGCTGTCTTTCTCCTTCCATGACCCTCGTCAGGGCAGACCGAAATCTCACACGGCGTTGTGTTAAACCAATATTGAGGAGCCCACTTCCTCCCCTCAGACACACACACACACACACACACACACACGCACACGCACACGCACACGCGCACACGCACACGCACACACACACACACACACACACACTCTAACCTTTATCTGTAACCCAATGACAGGCCCTATCTGAGTGGACTGGCCAGCGTGGGAGGGCTGAGGTGGAGTGCGGTGGGGAAATGCCACTCATTGCAGGGTTATCAACACAAGCGCCAACGACAGCCGCCTAATCTGACCATGGCCGCTGATGGCTTGTGGCGCTCCGGCTGGCTCTCTGCTCCGAGCTGATCCAGAAGCCTCCCAGTTACTCGCATACGCCCACAAACAAACACACACACAAACACGCACGCACGCACACGCGCGCACACACACACACACACACACACACACACACACACCTCAGCATCAATACCAGCAGACAAAGGCAGAATTCCTTGCCCTTGTTTCCCGCAAATGTGTTCTCTCTTTCTTCTCCCTGTCTGTCAGTCTAACTAATAGTCTGCTGCAACTTCCCGTGATTAATTATGTGTTGGGAAGGTTTACAGTGGAGAGTTTTACCCAAGTCTAGCTTTTAATGAGCTCTATTCCATATAGCTCTCACATAAGTCTAGATGTATAAGAACACCCGCATACCACAACACAAATTCACATATAAGTACATATACACATATAAACAGACATGCCTAGAGTACATATCATATACCAAAATGTATATGGACAACATAGTCCGCCCTTCTGTGTGCCCATGGGTTTGCTCATGTCCTTTACTGTAGGTGCAGTGAGATGACGTTGATAAACGACCTTTTTGCCTCCGTCTTTTTGTCTTGTCAGGAGCACCTGTACGCACGTGCACTCTCTGAGAAAATCCTTTTCCGTTGGGCTCGTCATTGCGAGCCCAGTATGACCACGATCCGCCGCTCATTTTCTCGGGTCGCGTCGCCTCCCTCCATGCTGCGGGCCCTGGGGCTCCCCCGTTTGAGGTTCCGCCGCCCCGACAAAAGGAGGAGCACCAGATGAGGCTCCGAGCCCAGAAGCCTCCGGCACCAACCGCAGACTCCTCGGTTTCTCGGAGGAGGAAATACTTCCATTGTAAAGCAATCTTTTTGCGAGGCATACCGGGAATTAAAACGTCTACTTCGCGCGAGCGTCTCCGGGGCCACAACAGTTATCTAGCATCGGAATTACAACAAACCGTTATCGTCCCTCGCCCCAAATCAGCTTTAGCTCGATGACTATTACATCTGTTGTGCGGCTTGATTAAACCTTTTGCTTTCGCCATCACTCTTGTTCTCCGGATTGTCATTTCCTTTTCCACCCTTTTAAAGATTATCTACAGAAACGGCTGTAGGAGATAACGGCTTGGAAGGGCCCCGACGGTTCCAGCCAAGATTTTACTGTCAACATTGAAACCGGCCCATTAACTTCTGAAGCCCTCTTTGGCAAAGCTCCCTTTCCCCTCCACTGCCATCAAAAAGCCATTTCCCTCGGCCAGTCGCACACAGGCCTAACAATGTAATGGGGATTAGAACATCCCTCTATCTTAGAGCGAAAGAAAGGGGGCGACGAGGGGGGTTTTTACCAGTCGTCGGTGAGGACTAGTTGGCAACGTCTCCCTCCCCGGGATTTTTTTCCTGACATGGTTCCCAAGAGGCGTTTTTTTTTTTTCGTTTTTTTTTGCTTTTACGACACCATTCCTGCGCTTGCGATCAGCCAACATGTGGCATTGTGATCCAATCACAGGGTTTTTTTTTGTTCCCCCCCCCCCCCTCAGTTGGTAAATGGGTAAATCTCTCGCTCTATTGTGGAGGAATCTTCAAAGTGGTAGAAAACCACAGGGGAACATTGGTAGTTGTTAATTAATGCAACAGACGGAGTGCAAATGCTTTATTTTTCAGATTTTCTGTAGTGTTTTTTCCTCTCTCTCTCTCTCTCTCTCTCCCTTTGTGAAAACAAGAATTCCGGCTTTGAATCTACCAACAGGCTTGTCCAAATCTCTTACCTCATCTTCAAAAAAGAAAAAAGAGAAAAACAAAAAAAAAAAGAAAACCCTGTTCCTGGAAATGTGTCCCAGCAAAATAGAAAATTCAGTTGTTCTTTTGAAAACCGTAAGTGATCTTTATTAACTCTGCTGCGGTTCCAAACTCAACTGTTTCTCTCTCTCTCTCTCTCTCTCTGTCTCTCCCTGCCCCCCCCCCCCCCCCCCCGATCTGGTTTAGGTTTATTAAATTTTTCTTCGTAATGATCATTTTTATTTCCATTTAGTAAATCGACTTAAAATGCTTTATTTTTTTTCATATATTTTTTTCACTTAAACGGTCTTTCATTGAATGAGAG
>NC_137203.1:19504854-19564854 GCF_960531495.2 Zeus faber | reverse complement strand
AGAGCAGCGAAAGCCACATTATGTGCTTGTCAAGATGGATAAACCCCTCAGCCAAATGTTCAGATGAAAACAAATAAGTCGGAGACGTTCATGTAATCGCTTCTGCCAGAGAAAGGCTTTAAGAGGAACATAAACACTTTCTGGAAATGTGCCTCGCGTGTGCTAATTCCCTCGCGCCTTTTGTCTGAGTCTCATTCAACTTCAGGACCATTTCCTACCGCGCCGTGACGAGATGTCACCGGCGGAGACACGCTTAAAACTACTTTGCGCCACGCTTAGCAACAATGGACCAAAATAAGAGATCACATTCACCTTTTCCGACTGTAAAAAACTGTCACGAACGTGCTCCCGCAAAAAAAAAAGAAAGAAAGAAAAAAAGAACCCTTTAATTAACCCGGGCTCGATCGCAGATATGCAGATGGGAACGGGGGGAGGACGCGGGGGAGCGCGTCGCTTGCCGGCGTCTTAAATCAACGAGCGAGCGGGCGAGCTCCGCCGCCGTTAGGTCACCGTGGCGGGACGTCGGCTTCGGGGGCCAACTGGCGGCTACGGGGCCCATGGTGGGAAGAAGCCCAGGGCTCCTTCAAGCCAAACCCGCCTGGATCAGAAAGCGCTTCTGGTGGGCGGGGGAAACCCTCGGGAGTCCAGACCGACCCCGCCGCGTCGTGTGCCACGGGTTGACTCGATTCGGCGACTTCGATTTTACGACGCTGAGGTCTACACGGAGGAGCAGCGGAAGGCTTTGCAAATTGGCGTGAAAAGAAATGCAAGCGCAGTGTATTTATACGGTATATGATGTTTTGTGACCGCCTCACCGAACTGGGCTGTTCCGCAGCCCAAACGGAGGATGCCGCTCTCCGTACCGAGGTGCACACACACACACACACACACACACACACACACACGCACACGCACACACACACACACACACACGAACTGAGCGATCATAAAAATGTATTTATGAACTGCTATTAGTCTCACCTCTAGAGGCACTGACACATGCTGTACAGCAAGTGCTAATAGGTAGGAAGTAGACGTTTGATCGTGTATAAATACGAAAGCCCAGCTTTCAAACGCCGCTGTCGCACCTTCCCTCTCTGCGCGCCGCTTCCCGACCCCTTGTCCTTGATTGAGAGTTGCCACCGGCGTTTAGCGGCAGATGTTTTCAAAAGGAGCGACAGGCAGACGAGTCGGGGGAAGGAGGGAGGGGGGCGGGGGCGGAAGGGATGGCCGGACGGGCACGGGGGGGGCGGGCGAGAGAGAGGCTGCAGCGGCCAAGAGAGGAGCGCGGAAAGTTTGAGAGAAACATCTCCTCTCTTGTAAAATATTAAAGTGAAAGAACATTGCAACTTTTCCGACGGTTTCCCAAAGTTGTTTTCTTTTTTTTTTTTTCTACTTACCCCGTCGAGGTACGTACTGTAGCGTCCATTACTCTCCTGCACCCCAGGGCCCAACCAAATCGCCCGTGCCGCCGCCTCGCCTCGCCTCGCCGCTCACAATTAAAAGCCTTCGAATTTCGCGTCTCTTTCGGCTAACTGGCACATCCATATCAACACATCAGGTAAACCTTACATGACTTTTAACGCTAAATCTACAACCCTTTCTATGTTTGCGTTGTGAAATGGAGCAGCCCCCGAATCGATTTCTTTCCAGTGGTCAGACTTCTAAAGAAGGGGGGGGGAAAAAAGAAAAAAAAAGACCCATGTGATGTGGTCGGAATCTTAAGGAAAACCTTAGAGCCTCGGTGGTGGGCAAATCCCAAAGACTAACACCGGGCTTGTTAAAAGGGAGCATTGAGAAGTCACCGCTTTGGACTAGTTTGATTTCAAAGTGATGTAATACACAGAGAGCGCAAATAGCTACTGGATGAGGGGCCGTGGCCGTGACCCCTCTGTCTAGGGAACTCATTTTCATAGTAACCCAACACCCGTGAAATGTCTTCGCCGGAGTGAGCCAAGCCAGAGCCACCGGCCGTCCAATAAAGGGGGATAGGCGCGGACGAAAATACGCGGAACGGGGAAATAATATTGGAAATGTAAAATAAAACTTCACAAACCTGTACGGATGACCCCTTTAATTTCCTTTGACTTTTATTTCATCCGCGAGCAATAAACATGTTGAAGGGAGCGGACGGAAAAATCGGTTGGAGTATGAATAATGCGAAATACTTATGAAGCCGAGATGAAGTTAACGTCTCAGAATCAATCAGAATCACAATCGTCTTTATTGGAAAGTAAGTTGACGCGTGAATGTGAAATAGAACAACAGGAAAACAATATGCAAAATATGTAAGAATACGTCAAATAAGGCTGTTTTAAAAAAAAAAATTATTCTTATTTTTTTCATAAAGAGCCGTGCGGTTTGTGCAGGAATGTGCAACGTGCACGGATAACAGTCCAGAAGAATGAAGAATGCGCCTTAATGTAAGGCGTAGACATATAAATTAGATCCGTGTGGAGATGTGGAGACATTTATTTAACGTGTGGCGTCTACGGGGGCGGGGTAAGAGTTTGCGTCCGGGGCGGGAGGGGCCGGCCGCAATCTCTCCCGTCCTGGAGGCGCACGGGTCTCTCTTTAAGCAGCGTTAATTCAGTAACCGATAACTAAGAAACCGTCAGATCTAATGCACTGACTGACATGTCATGTGATCGTCGTAGGTTTGATACAGATAGGAATTTCAGCCGATGTGTCAGCGGGCGCGAGTGTGTTCGTATCCGTTACTTCGCGGCGCGGTGGCTAAAGCTCTGAACAGCCGTGCGCGGCTATGCGGGCCTGGGTTTGGGCCGGTGGCATGTTGACTGATAAGCTAGCGGAGCATGTCGGGCCTGCAGGCCAGCTGGCGGGGCTCTGGTGTTTGTGTGTGCTACTTGGGATGTCAGGGCTGGAGTGGGCTGAAGGTTGGCTGGAGGGGCTACCAGAAGACTAGGCCTCCCCCGGTCTTGGCTGCTCCGGCTAAATGGACCAGATCAATCACATTGGACGGCCGCGTGACAGTGAGTTAAGGTTCCGTGGCACGGCGCGACATGGCACAGTGTTTTTTTTGGACGCCACAGCCCCTCGGCAAAGGCTCGCTCGCAAGGGCTGGCTGGCAGACGCCCGCCACCGCTCCCCGCGCTTTCCGTGGGCTCGCCGAGCAGATGGCCGTGGCAAGGACGCAGGCAGCGAGCCTGCCGCCGATCCCACACCGCCATCCGTCCTGAGACGGGCAATGAGAGAGAGATTAGGGAGGGGAAGTGAGAGATGTGGAAAGAGGGTGAAAGGCGTGAACGGAGGCTGGCCCGCGGTGCGGCCGGAGGCCCGGTCGCCCCGTGGCCGAGTAGGACCAGCCTGACCCGGGGGCCTGTCTGCGAGGCGTGGTGCTGACTGGCGGCTTGGGGGATGTGATGGCAGAGGAGGTTCCAGACAGTGATGCAGTATGGTGACATATCCGAGGTCGGCCTGGCACGGCTTCTGTCGGAATGTTTGAGTGTGTGTGTGCGTGTGTTCGTGTGTTCGTGTGTGTGTGTGTGTGTGTGTGTGTGTGTGTGTGTGTGTGTGTGTGTGTGTGGGTGTCCCCGGGGGTAGTGCCAGCTCTGAGTTGCATCCAGTGGTATCCAGAGATGGGGCAGGACAAGCATGGTGATGAGACACTCAAGAGGCAGAGTTGGAGGAAAATATGACCTACATTGCCATAAGGGAGGCAGACTGTACAGCTTCCTCACAGCACACAGCACACATTTTTCTATCATATATTCCAGTGTCTTAAAAATGTGGTAAATCGCTCGTCTGACAGTCATCCGGCCCGCGTAAAAATTCATTGGAGAAATTATGTTTTTTTTCATATATCTTTCAACTTTCAACTTTATACAAACTGTACCAGACATATTGACTTTAACAGATTGGCCCATGTTTCTTATAGACAGGAAAATTAAGGAAGTAAATGCTGCTTGTTGTCTATCTCTATTCATATGACTCCTCCTACTGATTTCTATTAAAAACTATTTTTTTGCTTGGATACCAGTTTCCTGGAGCCCTGCGATCTCATAAAAATGATTATAATACATAATGATAGATTTCTTCTTCTTGGTCAAAGTTGGTCAAGTATTTTATTTGTCTATCCAGGTAATCTAGTCTACCTATTGAACATGCATGTTTCATTTAAAATTGTCACTTTTCCACTGCAATGGGTTTTTCCAGCGCAATCCTGCCACTTAAGTTTTCCAACCCCAATGCACATAATAATACGTAAGTGCTGACAATATGGAGGAAAGACACAATAACATTTTGGTAAATTGTGCTTTGCGTGTATATCCGTACGGTGCCTTCTAATCCCAAGCACTCTTTTATTCCATTTACTTCAAAAGGATGCTTTTTGACCATCGGAAAACCATTCAGCCCATCCAGTCCAATAACCCCGGATAATAACCGGTGTAAAAAAAAAAAAAAAAAAAAAAAAACTCAAAAAACCAATGGTTTCTATGGCATATTCCAAATATTTATTAGGAGCGTTCGGCTCGCAGCCTGCGTCTCCCTCTCTCCGGCTCTGGACACTGTAACTAATTGGAGGTCCTTTTTTTGTTATCTCTCCTCCCTTGGTGGTTGAAATGTAAACAGGGTGTTATGAAAGTGCCCTTATGGCGTGGAGGGAAGCGAGCGAGGCCACTCTGGCACTTACACGGCGCGCCTTATAAATAAGTAATGCTTCTGGACGTGTAGTGGTTAGCCGTCGCGGAGAAAAGTCTGCGCATCAACCCCACCTCTGTTTGCCTTGTACATATTTCATAAGATGCTGGGACCGGGTTGAGGAAGGGGGGTGGGGGCCGAGGTGGGCGAGGGCGGGCGAGGGCGGGGTAATATGGGAGGGTGGCTAAAATAAAAGGCAGCTCACACAGGCTCCTCTCTGTTCACTGTAATGGGTCTGTTACTATTAATAATACCAAGTGTCCTCTCCCACTCCTCTCTCTCTCTCTCTCTCTCTCTCTCTCTCCTCCCCCCCTTGCCCACCCCCCTCCTCTCCCTCTCTCTCTCTCTCTCTCTCTCTCTCTCTCTCTCTCTCTCAGCTGATGCGAGTTCTTGGTGTTTCTTCTTCGCCTCCGTGCCTTCCTGTGTTTGACAACAAAATTGAGCCAGCTGCCGTTACAGCGGCTCGCGCCCGCCGAGGATACAGTACAGGCTTCTGGGGTGTTAGTTTTAACAATTAAGACAGCGTTTCCTTTACAGTGTCCATATGGCCGCCGCGCTAGATAGACCCGGATCATGCAAAAGCCCCATTTTGCCTTCCGAATAAGAAGCGATGGCTTAAATCAAGTTCGCCGTGGCGATGCGATGATGCGAGGTTGTTTATTTAGTTTTTTTTGTTTTGTTTTTTCCTCCGTGTTCTCCGCCTTCTGATCTCTTTAACGAACGCCCCGCTTTCTCCGCGAAACGCGAGTGCGAATCGAACAAAGTGGCCGTTTCTCCCTCACCGGTGACCTTCAGGCCCCCGAACGCCCAACGTCACAGCGGAGGTCACGTTATATGGGGGGGGGGCTTGTTTACTCTTTACTCATCACTCAAAGAAACACCCTGAATTATTGATAGGAAGGGAGGAAGGTTATGGAGCGGAACGCTGCCCGTGTACTGGATAAATGGAAACGATCAGCAGTCGTCTCTAACACGGTGTTTTCCACATGTTCCTCAAGCTACCTTGGATAATGTTGATAACTGCCATACCTGTGTCAGTGTGATTATGATGAGGATGATAATGCTTTCCTTCCTTTCCTTCCTTACCGGACCAAAATAGTTTATTCTAAAGCACATTTTCTCAAAACTTGCGATGCAATTTGTTGGTTACCTGAGTTTGTCTTTTTTTTGCAGCGAAATAGTGGGAATTGACGAAAGTGGAAAAAAATGACGATTTTTCTAACAACGATCAATGGAGAAGGCGTCATACGAAATCACTTGCTGTGATAATACACATTCTGCATATTTAAGCACTCGTCTTCTCTAAACATAAAGATGCTAATCGTTCCAAAAGGAGAAGAATTCCATACGTTTCCTGTAACCAGTCTGTAAAATAAACTTAAAAAAAAAACAATTCAGCAAATGAATTATTGTGTTCGCAGAATCATTACTTCCCTGAGTGTCTTCCCTTTACAAGTAAGTTATCCTGAACTATGTAAGATAATGTTCTTTTTAGGAGCGAAATGGATGCCGTGGATCTAAAACCTGACCTGAGCCAGGTTCGAAGACGAAGCTCGGCCAAACTCAGCGATTCATCGCCGTGTTTCACACGTCTCCCCTCGCTCGGACCCGAGGCGTCTCCTCGTCTCCCCGCTCCACCTCTCTATCGCCGCTCCGACTAGCAAGACTCTCATTAACATTAACCTTCCAGGCCCGTGCGGGTGCCGGCGTTCCACCAATCATCCGCTATTCAAACACACACACACACACGCACGCACCCACACACGCACGCACACACACGCACTGTCGCAGATAGAGGAATATGCCTTGAAACTGATGCATTCCGCTCTACACACACACAGCCAGTACGGTTTGGTGGAAGTACACAGGCGCTGTAGTGTACCTAACCTGTTGCCAGGTTACGGCCAACCTTCCAGCGTTGCCACTCGAGATAGAACAAAGAAGGAGCAGATCGCTAACGGAGCTATCTAAATATAAAGTCTCCGGCTCACGCCTGTTTGCGATTCCCTCACCCTCTTCAGACGAGGTTAATGGGAGGCGAGGGCCACGCGGTCGGTCGCCACCGGCAACCGAGCCTAAAGCCACGGCACATCTGACTTTCCACTGCCTGAGAGCGTGTGTGTTTGAGTGTGCTTACGTGTGTGTATGTGTGTGTGTGCGTGCGTGCGCGCATGTGCGTGCGTGTGTGTGTGTGTGTGTGTGTGTGTGTGTGTGTGAGTGTGTGTGTGTGTGTGTGTGCGTCCATGTCTAAAACCAATGTGAAACCAATGTGGGACTTTGTCCAAGCTGCAGAACAAACCCCGCCATTTATAAAAGCGACATTACCAAACACATGTGGTAGACAGCGAGTTCCCGAATTGCATGCATGCCACACAAACAACCAGAATATTCCCCCACAGGTCCACAGGTCAGGGGAGGACAGAGCAGAAAGTTAGGAAATCATTCTGAGGGTTTTTATTACTTTTTGCACGGGCTACATTCAACCAGAGTCGAGTATTAATATTATTATGGTGTTTCAAAAGCCGTTCCTAAAATAATGTCGTAGTTTGACTACACATTCGGCGCGCTGCGGCTTAATATATGCTGCTTCTGTACCTCGCCACGAGTTATGTGGGTCAGACACGCTGCTCCTCGGGGCCATTTCCAGCCTGCAGCTGAGGGACAACGCTGAATCAGCATCTCCAGTCTGGCTCCGTGGGACCAGCATGCACTGGGGCGCTCCTCTGTGACGAGGCAGCCAGCCTCCGTTTTGTGCGCCCAAATTCCCAATTTAACTCTGGCTTCGTCCCACTTTGACATTATTATGTCTGGACAACACAATGGTGGATTTACTGCCAGCCTGCAATGGAAACACTGGAAAGATTGTTGAACAACTTTAACAAGAAGACCGACACCTGATTGATAAAATCTTATCTTATCTTATCTTATCTTATATTATATTATCTTATCTTGTCTTATCTTATGTTATATTATCTTGTCTTATCTGATCTTAGCTTATAATATCTTATATTTTCTTATCTGGTCTCATCTTGTCTTATCTTGTCTTATCTTATATTATCTTATCTTCTCTTATCTTATATTCTTGTCTTATCTTAGGCAGACATGGAGGAATAATGGCTGTTAGTCATCTGACTCGTTGCAGGCTTCTACTGTGGTTAGGATTCCATGTAAATAATAAACAACACGGAGAACAAATCCCTATGGTATGTATCACATCAAGGAAAAAGTAATCAGAATCTTTTCATGTATCACTGCACGTCGTAATAGCGATGACACATTTTCTGAGCTTGTCTTTCCATAAGTCCACGGGAGACCCCAGAATGACGACGAGTCTCGCCAATATTTTGCCTCGGAAATTGTTTCAATATATCATATGTACTGCCAGACACAATATAATAGATATCATATCATATAAGCACTCACCTAAAGTATATATATAAAGTCTAAAAAATAATAAATGCAACAAAACAAGACTTGAGGGGAGCAACAGTAGAAAAGCGAAAGAAAAGAAATACAAGATAAACTTATGATGAGGGACACTTCCCACAAATCCAATAGTTCAGCAGTTCAAAGATAAAGGCCCCAGGGGCGTTTTTACTCTATGGAGGATGTTTCCGAATATGAATCACAGTTAAAATAAAATGAAGGGAGAGGGTCATCTAAACACACACAGAGAGATGGAGCTCAATTCTTAATGCCGGCAATGACAGAGGCCTGAGTTGTCACGGCGATGCAAATGGATAAATTGTGTTGGGCCCTTTCTCGCTGTCAAACCTGCGATAAATAATAAAGTTTCTTTTTTTTTTTTTTTCCGGTGGAGGAACCTCCCATGGAATTTTTGGCTGCAGGATAAACCATCTATCTATATCTTTCTCTCTGTCTCTCTGTCTCTGTCTCTCTCTCTCTCTCTGTCTCTCTCTCTCTCTCTCTCTCTCTCGCTCTCTCTGTCCGGGAGAGTGACGAGGGCATATTACAGAGTTATTACTTGCTCTCCAAAGGGTTACCCTGGATACAAGGCTATTACTTAATCACTCAGCGTGTGGCATTTAGAGCGACTGCTGGCTGGCCTATAATTATCCAATTCCATCACTTTCATCCATTCCTTTTGTTCAATTATGGTCTGAATGGTTCTACAGTTAACCTTCCCTCAATGTAGTGGAGTGCCTCAGATATTGTTGTGGGTTGCTGTGATCAAACCGTGGTGATTAATGGCAGGAGACTTTGGAGTCAATAAATGTTAATCAGATTGGCGCGGGCCACACTTTTTTTTTTCCTTCTTCTTCTTTCTTTCACAACTTCTAGGTTGCGGTTGATATTCGTACTTTAAGCAAGTCTTCTTCAACGTTCGTTATTAAGCAACAACAAAAAAACAACAACTCACTGGAGGTCTCATTCATTTCCGCCGAGAGTTTGAAATAAGCCCCGCCACCATGTTACCTATAACATGGTAACATGATAACATGTTATAGGTAACCTTACCACATGGCTGTGGTAAGGGGATTTCTGTATGCGCTGAACTCTTGCGTCAAATTTGGAATCCGACACTATGACTAGAAGCTACTGACAAACTAGAGTTATTGGAACCGGTCTTAAAACAAATTGAAAAGTTAAGTATAGAAAATAATGACGTTATTACAAATAACGTCAATAATATTATATAACGTAAATGTTGGGTGTCACCATATTCGCTATCAATAAATCGCAGTTTATATTTATGAATCATTTGTATTTTTCTTTCCTAGACAAAGGGAGTTTTAAACTCTCATTCTTAAAAAATGGTAAAGGTGCAGCTAAACAAACTTCACCGGCCGCCAGGGGGGCTGGGGTTCGAGCAGTCGCATCTGCTTTCGGAGTCAGTGTAAAGACGACTTTTCGTGGTTGTGCATCCGGAGTGGAAGTCGTTCCTCGGCAATTTCATCTATTAGGGGCACCGCCGTGTACCGTTATGCAGGGTGTGTGTGTGTCTCTCTCTCTCTCTCTCACACACACTCGGCACACATGAAATACGCAGTTTGCTGGGCGCGGTGTGCTTGATGTGCGAGATCACGACGTGATGAAGTGAACCAGGACAGCAGTTAGCAGCAGCGTTTCATTACATTTACATTTGCAAACTGCCACTCCATCAGGACTCCCGCACGGGCCCCGCATCTCCTTTTAGCGCGACGTTGTTATTGTGTGCTTCTCATTTGCGTGCCGACAGATCACATTTCCGAGGGCTTTCCGCTTTACAGTACGACTCCTGATGACAATGCTGCTGTAGACGCAAATTACAGACACATATTTTTTTTTTTTTCTCCAGCCCTCCCCACAGGAATAACAATTTGTTTCGCCCACCATAAACACAACGGCGTTATAGGGGCTCATTATGAGGCGACCGGATTCATTTTGTCTGTAACAGTAGAAAACACTTGGGGGATTTAACTTGACAGCTCCTTTATAAAGATAAACATTTTGCTTTCATGCGTTGAATTTCCACACGTGATGTGTTCCCCTGTCAATAGATTTTCTTTAAAAGGATTACCGAATGAAAACAGTACAGTATAGATAAATACATAAAAATGTCTCATACATATATATATATATATATAGACTGTATATACAGAAAATATATAACAATAGATATACTGTATATCCATCTACTATATACAGCATTTATATATATACAGTATATATGTATATAGATATGAAAATATAAATAGATACATACTGAATATAGACAATAATGTATATCTACTATATACAGCATGTGTAAATATATATATAATGATAGATATACTATATATTTTGTACTGTATATGCATCCAAAAAACCCAGCTAAAGTTATATATGCTCAGTATTGGTTCTCTTAGGCCTGTGGAAACTGGAGGTTTGTTGTTCATCCCAGCTGTGCCTCTGTCTTCCTCCAAAGCCCTCGGTTAGTCTTCAGAAGACGAGAGCAAAGAGAATGGGAGCTGCGAGCGCTCTTGGGTGGAGTATTTTTTTCGGCGGGGGTACGGTGCATCTCGCCAAAAAGAAAGTCTTCCCGACCCGGCAATTTTCGCTTAAGCCCTGACCCAGGGCACGGCGAGTTAGGGCTCCCCGTCGCCCGCGTCACGCTGCGACGGGGGGCCGGGGAGACGGCGCTGTGCGTGGCAATCCATTTCTTCTGCGAGGGAGAAAAACTAGCACGGACATTGTCGCCGCCGCCGTCTCCCTCTCTCTCTCTCTCTCTCTCTCTCTCTCTAGCTTAATCTTATTCCCCCTTTCTGTTCAATCCTCAAACTTCCTTTTTCGAGCTTACTCTTTTTCACCCCCCCCCCTCTCTCTCTCTCTCGCCACTCGTTCTTTTATGCACTTCTTCCCCTACCTGAGACCCACCTGGCCATATCAGATCTTGGAGGGGTTGGGGTGGTGGGGGGTAGTGGGTGAGGGGGGTAGGGTCGCTGCTCTCTCCAATCCATCATGACCCGACCCAGACCTAATTAAACACAATTAGATAAATCCCATGGACTTGGACATAATCCTCTGGACTGCAGAGAGTGGGATGGAGAATGAAGCCTGGTGGTGGTGCTGGCAGAGGTATAGTGAGAGAGAGAGAGAGAGAGAGAGAGAGAGAGAGAGAGAGAGAGAGAGAGAGAGAGAGAGAGAGAGGGAGCGATAGCGGAGGAAAGGGGGAGGCTTGGCAGCCGACGGGCCAGTACATCCCTGGTGAACAAAGCCAAGCAGTGCGTCTAATGTATCAAACACATGGATTAGCGGTTTGCTGGGAGAGCCGGGGCTGAGCGAGCGCCTGTGGTTTCCAGTTTTCTCGGAGGCTGACTTGGCCCCAACCAGAGACCGGGGGGGCCCCCGGTTAGTCTTGTGGGAGGCCGAAAAATCCATTTCTGCATGTGTAAATTGACAACTGTATAAAGATAAGTAAATATATCATAATTCTGTCCACAAGGATTTATTTTTGTTTGAGAAGACAGGTGCCCAGATTATTAGTTTTCCACATTTGTGTAACCAGAATCCCGGGATGAAAATTGGGAAGAGGAAAAACTGAGGTCAAAAGAAGGTATGACTGAAAGTGTGCCCGTGCACTGCTGAGCAGGGAGACACACACCGAAAAGGAAAAAGTAATTATCCCATATTTCTCCATTTCTGCATTTGTCATTCCTTTCTTCATAATTTAATAAATTTCAAAAAATTTGCCTCCAGATGTTCAGTCGCAGTTTCTTGAGTTTTAAATTATTGTCTACCTGGTTCTCAAAGTGGGGTCTGGGGACCCCCAGGGGATCCTTCAAGAGGTTCCAGAACTTCCCACAGTGATTAATAATTATACTGTACAGCATTTTTTCATTGACAAGATAAGACCATTAGAGAATGTACAATGTTTTGATGCCGACTTCCAAGGGGCGTTACCAACGGGCGCAGACCAAAATGTCTCTGGATGCAATGGGATGGAGATACAACCAATCGGAGCAACGAAACGTGTAACGTAGCGCTGAGCGAGTAAGTTGGTGAATTAAACTTTTACCAAATCCTGTTGGAAGTACAGCAAACACATCTTTCTTATCAACAAAAGCTTTTTAGACAAAACACACCGTCCAACTCGTTTAATACTGGCAGGGAAGCGGATCCAACAGACTGTTCCACGTCAGCGGCTGCCATCTTGGTAAGGTGCGTCAACGGCTCTCCTCTGCATCGTCATCGTATCAAGCCCGCCCCACATTAAATAAACGGTTGTGGTTGGCCCGACCCTGACAAGGTCGGTTCAAATGCGTTTGAACGGGAGGGCGGTCAGACGTACTCTGCAGAGCAAATAAAACATGAGCTTGCAGGGTCGTCTGGTTCCCAGGCAGGTCCCAGGGATAAGATCTAATCACATGGGTTCTGTAGCCTAATGCTTATGAAATTGAGGGTCCTTGAGATGAAAAAAAAGGTTGAGTATCACTGCTCTGAATCACTCTGTTTTCGATTCGACTGGATGCAACTTTTTTTTTTAAATTGCATCGTCAACAATGCACGTTTCTGCCAAAAAAGGTTTGTTTTCAACTCAGGTGTGCTTCACGCAATCGTCATCTCACCTCTCATATGGCGTCGTACAAAGCCTGCCTGCCATATTTTCATAACGTGGAAAGATAATCTCGCACTTGACTTCCAGTATTGAGTCATTTCAACAGAGCCACTTTTGGCCATGTATTATTCACGGGTATTCAAGCCCCACTCCGGCCCGGGGAGGAAGTGCTCTCTCCCCATCTTCGTCACAGGATATCAGCCTCTTATTCATTATTCAGGAGGCTGAAGCAGGGCCACTCAGTCTCCCTCACTCTTCTGCTGCCTGGACAGGACCACGGAGGCTGGTCTCCGAGGCCTGCACAGATTTCTGTCCTCTCACTCCGGCTCCCTCTCTCTCGATCCTTCTCTGGCCGGGTGGGTGGGTGGAGGGACGGAAGGAAGCGAGGAGGGATGGATACAGCAGATTAAGGGAAGATGATAATGAATGGATTGATGGGTGAATGGTGGATAGACGGATAATGGGATAATAAGTAGATAGGAATACTCAAAGAAGGGAAGTAGGAAGCAAGGAAGGAAAGAAGGAAGAATGGGTGGATAATGAATGCGTTAGCGTTAGGATCGATATGGAGTTGGGGATAACAGGTTCCGGAGAGGAGACCACACCCAAACCACATCTGCTACCAATCAACAGTTTGCATTATGTCAGATCCACCTGACATTCAGTTGTTTGCTTTTTTGCTCCCTCACCAACTCCCCAGCTCCACCTTTCATGCTCTTTCTCTCTCTCTCTCTCTCTCTATCTCTCTCTCTCTCCTCCATCTCACAGGAACCACCAGGGGGATTCGAAGGCTCGGCCGAGGCCTGACGCCCTGAAGACTCCTTCCCCCACATCGAGTCACGACCCCTGGTGTTCCGCCTTTCACCAAGGTCGCCATTCATTTATCATCATCGTCATCATCATCATCATCATCATCATCATCATCATCATCATCATCATCATCATCTGCATCATCATCATCATCATCATCACTATCATCACCATCACCTTATCATCACTCCATATTTCTTGCTTCTCAACTTCATAAACCTACAACTCAATCTTTTCATTGTGCTGTTGTCTCCAACTCGTAGAGAAAAGATGGAGGGATCTTTCCAATCAGAAGCGGGCCTCCAAAGTGATGCACATGCAATGACAACAGTAAATGTCATCAACTCCACATATTTGTATGTATATAAACATAATTAAAAAGTATATATATATATATACAATTCATGTACAGTATATTAATTTACATTCTTCACTGCTGTGGTGTTAATTAAATATGGTGTGACATAAACGCAAGTGAGTAGTGCAGTGGAGCTATATTTGGACACACAAATGGAGCATGTTTATGGTTAATTGTTTTTATTGAAAATTGACCATAACTTATAAAAAATCAAATAAAACACTGGGCTTGTCAAATTGTGCATCATGGAGCATATGGAGTTTTTAGCTCTTGAGTAATCCATAAACAATGCTATTGTTGTTTTTGCATGAGATTACAGCAACCCAACAGGGTTTTGGCAAAAACCACACGACACTTGTAGCTCCCAATTTGTGCACCCACCCATCCATACACAAGAACTACATATTGAAGCCTCTGAAGTTTGTCTGCTGGTGTCAAACGAAGTGTAGCACGAGACAATTAGCTGAATCCAATGACTCAACGGTGGGCAGATCTTTTTATATCCTGCGAGAAATCGTCCTTTTCTGGCATCTCCATGGCGTTTTTCTGGCAGCCTCACCTTTCTGGCGTCTTCAGCACACGTAAACTGATAGATATCCCTCTCGACTGAGATGCGGACTGTTGACATACTCCCAGTCCCGCTCATCGCTTCCTCCTTGGAAACAGTCGTAACCACCAAGGCGGAGAGAGAGTCAGAAGAATCATGAGGTCACACCCTCATACCTCTAATACCACCTGATTGTGGTTATTCACATTTTTTCTGATGAACATGTGCATGCAAAATGCGCCGATTGCATGGGTGTATATTGTAATCATTTAGACATGGAAGCATGCATTATCTGACTGAGAATGAAGTCAGACACTGTACAGTTCCTTTTGCTTCTTTTGAAGTTTACTCACACACATATCAAGTATTAAATGATACAAAATAGATACGGGAGAGTTTAAGTTGTTTCGAGTTCTAATGGCTTCATTCTAATACAAAACAATCAGTTGCGGCGCTCGGGAGCTTTCGGGGGGCGCACGGGGGCTTTTACTCACCAAACAAGGGAAAGATGGTGTTTATTTTTACAAACTTGTAAGCAAATCAGACTGTTCAGCTCTGTGCATTTGATTGCACCCTAAAGTGACCTACAGACCACTTAAGAAAACTGTTGCCTGTTCCAGAGAGAGAGAGAGAGAGAGAGAGAGAGAGAGAGAGAGAACGAGTGAGTGATTAGGCATTCAAGAATAATGCCATCCATATTTGATTTGCTAACTTATAGACAAACAGACCGGTCTCATATAGCAGACATAAATTAGTTTCTCATGGCGCTGGAAAGTGGCCTGCAATCATATACCACAAAAGTCTAAGTGTACGCAGGTTGCTATTACCTTACACAACACCGGCTGATTTTTGACTAACTAGCCCATGTCGCTGCGGTTTAAAAATGCTCGATCCTTTTAGCTGAAATGAAAACCTGCCTGTATTCCTTGCCCGCCATGTCATTATCCACCTCTGGGAATGGCTCTGTTTGTTCTATTACACTTAAAAAAAAAAGCACGGTTCAGGAGTTGCCGTCATAGGCGACAACGAGCAGGAACCCGAAACGCAGAAACCCTCAACAACCCTCAAATCTGAGACGCAGAAACCCTCAACAGAGATAACACACATCGCATGTCAACAGAGGTTTTGCTTTTGAAAAAGCCGGTTCACTATGTTGCTCACTGACAGTTCCACACCTGACAGTTCAGACCGAGGAGCTGAGCCACGTGCAACCTCCTCTCAGCACATTTAACCTTGTTAAACAGCATCGACCAGCTGTTCAGCCGCTCGCTGCGGCTGCCCCTTTTCTCAGCGTTTCTAATATGAGGACAACCAGGCAGAAAGTAGATGGATGGACGGATGGACAGATAGACGGACGGAGGGACAGACAGATCGACAGATGGATGGATGGATGGATGGATGGATGGATGGATGGATGGATGGATGGATGAATGGATAGAAATCCAAAGCTCGAGATGAAGATGAACAAAGTTTCCAGTCCAAATTACTGGTGATGTGGTGAGGGAGATGGACTAAAGGGTCGGCAATGAGGGCTTGGCACATGATCTGTCAGTGTAAATGAGGCCAGGGTAGTGCCATGGATGTCCCAGGAGGTGTATGAGTGTGTGTGTGTGTGCGTGTGTGTGTGTGTGTGTGTGTGTGTGTGTGTGTGTGCGCACGTGAGCGAAGGGGGTTGCTCTAGTTTTGGGTCGTCAGTGCCCCAGACACAGCTGAGGGCCAATGACTATTAAACTGACCCCAAGTCCTTTACCTTCCCCTTCTAGTGTTTCCATTCACCTGCTCTCTCTCTCTCCATAAGGACCTCTTACGAGGTCTAACTGGATACTTGGCTCAATTAAATCTGTGCGCCTTTTAATGGACCTCATTGATCTTTCATTCATTTTTATATCGCTTCCTTTCAATGACAAGGAGATAAACAAAAGACGCACTTGATTGAGTTAAAAGATACGGCACATCGAATCGTGAGCAATGCTTTGGTCATTTTAACTCTGCTTTCCAACATAATTATATGATCCACAATTGTAATGACATTCTTGTTTGTTTGTTTTTTTTTCATCGGATGTCAGTGGAATGATGCGCTTTGGATGCAATTTACTAAAAATCCTTTCACTGTCCAACAGCAAGACATTCAATTACATTTAAAAGGCGTTAAAAGTAAGAAATCGTAACATCTTAAGAACATCGTAAGTGGTTATTGTGAAGTTGTGAGAGCTTACAATTAAGAAGGAACTTCTGTACTTGCAGAAGTGTTGGCCATGCACATTCTGCTAGCTCACAGTTAATTTCAAGCCAAGCAAACCAAGACGCCGGAGGCGATTCATCTCTTTTGGTGAAGGAGCGCGGTAAAGGTTGCAGGTTGCAGAGTGGTCCGTCTTACGCCCCCACCCCCCTTGTCTGATCTTTCTCCCTTGGACTCTTCCACAGATGGTCACCACATGGGTACACATGGTAAGGAAAGGGTTATAGTCGTACTTTTCCCCTTAGCCCTCCCAAGGTCTCTGAAGCACAGGTGCATTGGAAAGCTCAGGGAAGTGGGGGCAGGTACCAGATGTGACCCATCGACGCTGGATCTCCATACTGATAGGCCCGGGCTTCACCACTTGCCTTTCATATCATTCATGGCTCATTAAGTCCACACTGTATGCCGGACATCTGCCGCGTGCCTGGGCAAGAGAACGCGGGGAGTGGGAGGGAGAGAAAGAGAACATGTGTTTGTTTGGACTTGTGTGTCTTTTTCGTTATTTTCTGTAGTATTACACCTTTTTTCTGATGTCCCTCTTTCTGACCTATCTGCTTCTAGTTTCAAGGTCATGTCCTCCTCTCATCCCCTCTTTCTCTCACATACAGTAAACACATTCACACAATATTCACACACACAATGCATGCCCACTTATCATCACAGATAATAGATAAAATAGTTGAAAAAAATATGAAATTAAATAGAAATATGCACCATCACACACACTCCACTCACACCATCATACATGCTAACAGTGGGATCTGATAATAATAATAATGGCTTTAATTTACAGCGCCTTTCAAGGGACCCAAGGTCGCTTTACACACACACACATAGTGACATAGGAGCAGGTACAAACTACCCAGTGATCTGAGCTGACTGTATTAACAAGTTGTACTGGAGGCCTCAGCATTAAGTATGCTGTTCCTCCATTTGTAATACACCAGCATGTAGTCCAACTGATGAAGCATACCAATGCCCCGGTCCTTGAAAGTCCACATCTCTCCTGGTCTCTTCTCGAATTGAGAGTTCGCAGCCAGAAGATAATGCTCGGTCATGAGCTCTGCCAAATATCTTCTGTTCCCGTTTATGATGTCATGGTATGTGGATGATCTTCAGCACCCAGCCTGCCATTGAAGTCTCCCAGTCCTGCCAGGAAGTTGTGTACTGGTACAGTCCTGATTGTGGCCCGAAGATCCTGGTCGAACTTTTTGACCATGTCCGCCGGGGCAGCGTTGGTGGGTGAGTGGACAACAAGGATGGTTGTAACTGGATTGCTGTCATACTCCGCAATGAGGATTCTCTCGGTATGAGGTCGTGATCCAGGAAGGGCCTTCCTACGCGATGACCGAGTTGCAGCCCCTCTCCTCCTTGTGATGCCTGAGCATCGTTTCTCCATGCTGACGATGTTATGAGATTCGGACCTTTGATGTGGCTGAATGCTAACGAATTGACATGCACGTGCCCATGCTACTGTGATCCCAGGATCGCAGCTCCATAACCCTCAGTACAATGGGCCTTCTCCTTGGCCCTCACAAACTCTCTCAGCGTGTTTGCTTCGAAAGTAGCCATGATGAACGGCCTCTTACAATGCAGAAGTGGTTTGGACCGAGTGCTTTTCTCAAATGGTTCCCCCCCGTGTAAGTTTATGGAGCCGTCGTAATTCTGCCATCACAATTCTGGATGGGAGGACGAGCACTGCTGTTCGCCACTTGAGTCCTGTGGACTCCCATCACTGAACCCCTTATATTAGATACATTTGAAGATAGTTCTTCAGCCATATTTGAATGTCTTACGATGTGAAAATTAAGGGCTTGGCAGGTTGCAAGCCCTCATCCAAGTCTTAAAATAGTCAGATCCTCCAGCCTAGTCTCTGTCGATGACGGAGCCTTGCTTGTCTCATATCCCTCAGAGGGGCCCTTTACAGGTCACTGACAGCCGGGGGAGCTGAGACTAGGACTCGCATAGTGCAGGGGTGTGATTCCCTGAGGTAGTGGAGTTAAAACCACCCCACTACCCGCTACCCATATGGCTGCGATAAGGGAGATCCCTGACATCCTCATAGAGCTGAACATCAATGCCTTTCACTGCCGTAGAGTACGCCAAAGTCAGAGCTTCCCTCTAGCAAGGAAAAAGTTCTGGGCCAGATAACATACCTTCCCAAATGCCTAAGAAATGTGACCTGGATGACATTAGGTTCGGTTTAGAAACTATTGTGCATAATCTCCGGGTGTGTTGCAAAAACATTTCACTGCCTATACTGTATGTACGAACATATGTATATGTATCTGACAGATAAACCTCCTGAAACTTGAATCTTGAATAATCATGCTGAGGATTTATAATGACGTAGTGATGAAGAATGACAAGGCAGATCAATGGTCATACTCCAACATCATCCTTATACCCATTGCTGGCAATCTATCCCACACAGACAACTACAGGGGTATCTCTCTGTCGTGAATTGTTGCAAAGATTTATGATAGGATGATCCTGAGCCACTTGAAAGGTGCAATAGATCTTCACCTCAGAGACAACCAGAAGCAAAACGAGCAAAACGCTCCACTGTTTTGGCCCTCAAAATATTTGGCCCTCAGGCTTATCATCGTGGAGGTGAAGTCCAAAGACTTATCAGAAGTGTTGACATTTATCGACTTCAAGAAGAAATTCAATTCTATCCATCAGGGCAAGATGATGGGACTCTTGAGGGCCTATGGAGTACCACCCCATCTACTTTGTGCAATTGAGTCGATGCACACCAACGCTGTGCTAAAGTGATAACATCAGACGGTGAAACCAATTGATTCACAATTACAGCAGGGGTTCTACAAGGGGACACACTAGCCCCTTCCTGTTTATCATCATCCTTGACTTCGCACTGCGGAGAGCTACAGTTAGGGAAGAGGCTAAGCTCAGATTTACCAAAATTCTGTGGAGGTCAAGACGACCATCCAGCAGTTGTGGAGACGGACCTGGACTTTGCGGACGACATCGCACTGCTCTCTCAGGTAGGACAGGTGCAAGAACCGCTCTTCCAAGTGGAGGCTGAATGCAGTCAGTAGGACTGGAGGACTTCAAATCTCTACGGTCCTGGATCAACTCATCAGAGCAGGACATCAAAATACAGAAGGCCAGGGCATGGAGGGCTCTCAATGACCTGAAGAAGATCTGTAGCTCCAATATGGCAAAAGGGGTCAAAATCTCCTACTTCCTTGCCACCATGGAGTCTGTCCTGCGCTGCGAGACATGGACCCTCACCCCCACCCTTGAGAAGTACCTCAATGGCTGCTACACCCGCATGTTGCGGGTGGCACTTGGCATCTCCTGGTGGGAACCTGTAAACAATATGGCCCTTTTCCGCTAGCTCCCAAAGGTTGGTGACAATATAACAGCAGGTAGAATTCAGTAGGCAGGTCATTGCGAGAGGCACCCATAGCTCAGGGCCCTTCAATTTCTCCTGTGGGAACAGCTCTCAGCAAGAAGAGGCTTGGCGGGCAGAAGACATTGTATATCGGGGGACTGAAAAAGGATACCAGAGAGGAGAAGACCATTTGAGAAGCGGTGACATACATGCCAGCGTCCTCTATAATCCACCCCGACACAACAACACACTGTTTTAGTTTGGACAAGTATGGACAAACATTCAGAGGAGCAGGCACGTTTGGAAATGTTGGTGTCATTTCTATGGCTTCCTTTAGCGGTCGCTATTTGTCACTAATTAGTAGCGTTAAAGAACGTGCCTTTAAACTGCTGTTTGGCTCATGGCCACGAGATGCTGGCTCCATTAAACCTTAGACTGAATGGCAGTCAATTGAAGAAATATTAGAAATACAAAGACAGTCATACGTTTTGGTCTCAATAGCTAAATTTACTTCTTCCAATGTGTCACTTTGTCTTAAGTGCCTTTTGGAGATCCTTTCCGAGGTGGATGACAGCTAATGTCATTGACGATGAAATCTATCGCACTCCAAAAACTTCAGTCTGAAGTGAAGTCATCACTATTTTGCAGTTTCACACTATATATCACATAATCAGTGCCGTGAATTTTTTTTTTCTACAGGCGACAAGTTCAATAAAGTGAAAATAGGCTGTGAAATCATAACTATTTTGTTGTTTTCAAGAAAGATGTTAATTTGATACATCGACCATACATTTTTGTAAGTAAGCAAGTAAACAAATTGTTTACTTACCCTAGCAGGTTCCCTTGTTCTGATAATAAAGTGTGACAGATTTTGCTTGTTAATAATTCTGCCTGTTGCCTGCTAGAGATGATGGATGGGGTGCAAACAGCTGTGGTATCAACATGCATTTCATGAGAAACAGGGACATGAAGACACAGTGTGTGTGTGTGTGTGCGCACACACGCGTGTGTGTTTGTGTGTGTGTGTTTGTGTGTGTGTGTGTGTGTGTGTGTGTGTGTGCGTGTGTGTGTGTGTGTGTGTGTAAGCGTATGTGCGTGTGCACATTTGCACTATGCCTTGTTTGACACGTTTTCACAGAGTGGTGTGTGTTATCCTTGTCTTTTGGAGTCTGACCTGAGGCTATGTCTAATTGGAGTCTTCACACTTTCAGGCTTGACTCACACTGACATGCCCGACCTTGGCTCTCCTCCCTCCACCATGAAAAGGAGAAAACAGCGACATAGAAGCACAGGGAACAACTTTGATGCTATTTATCTTTTTTTTTTCTTAGTTATTTCTCTCCCTCTCTTTTCTTACCTCATATTCTCTATTTGAGTTACTTCTCTCCTCCCTTTGAGAAAAGATGGAATTTTCAACCCCAGGAGTCGTGATTAAAGAGACACAGATACCCCCTGACGCACCGGAAGGTCAACACTATCTCTGGGCACCGTGTCGGAGCTGGAAACATTAGATATCTTCATCCTTTATACACTGGGCTGACATGCACTCCAGCGGTGGAAGAAGTCCCGAGACCCTCTTCCTTCAGTGAAAGTACAAATACTTGGACACAAAATGAGTCGAGTCAAAGTGACAAATATCACATTGATATTTCTATTAAAGTAAAATTATGCAAGTACTTTTTAAACGCAGTGCCCTGATATAAAAGAACCTGCAATACAGCAAAAAGAGCATACTGTGCCTTTTTTCTGCAGATGAGCATTCATGCAAATTCAAATAACATAAAATAGTACAGGTGGCAGAACAGTACAATAGTCATCGATGAGCAATTCTAAATCAGTAGTTTAGAGTCCGGCCCCTGATTTTTCCTTTTGCTTTGGCTTGTTTTATATATACGTATATATATATATATATATATATATATATATATATATATATATATATATATATATATAAATGTACATACACACATACATACTTAAGCATGCTTAAGCAACAGCTGAAAATTTTTCTTAAGTACGGTAACAGCATACTTTTTAAACTTTCCACCACTGACGGACCCACACACACACACACAAACACACACACACACATACACACACACACACACACACACACACACACACACACACACACTGACACGCACGTACAATACAGGTACACGGCATGTGTGCTTTGTGATCAGAGGGAATGCTATAGGTCCACACTCCTCCACTTCTGGGAAGCCCGGCCGTCGATAGCCCGTAGCTCTCACCCTACATTTTAACACCAGGTCCCCGAGGCGTCGCTCCCCTTTTAGCATCCGAGCCTTGATTTTCCCCCCTCTCCATCAGGCATCATTGATCAAACAGCACACTTAGGGTTGTTCAAGGTGGACATTACCACTGATGGTAAACCGGCTCTGCCCACTGCTGCGCTGAAACTATGGCCATTATTCACCTGATTGGTCTCTCTCCCCTCCATTTCCATCAGTAGTAGGCATTTGATGATTCGCCGGGTATTTATACTACACAAAGGGATCTAATCCCCTTGGTGGATCCACCTCGCTGTCAAGTGCACGCTTTCCTCCCGTATCAATTTAGTTATTTGGTCTGGTAGGAAGGACAGCTGAGGAGAGAGTGGCGCTGGTAATGGCACGGTGCGGACGCTTCAAAAAGCCAGGGTGTCAGCTCCACCAGCGACTTCTTAATCTATTTACAATCCACTGGATTCAACATTATGAATATAAGATTTGTGTGTCCATGGATGCAATGTTCTATACTACTGCATGTCATATTTTCTAATCAGCTAAAAAAAAGTACTGTGTGATATTCATATTTGTGCTTATTTCATAATATTCATACTTGCTTCATATTACTTATCCTGTGCATATATACACTTTAAAAATATATATGATGTATATTTTGCTATATTTGTCGATTTCTTATATACCATTTTTGGGCTTTTTCTTGGCTTTTTTTTTAATGCAAATTATGTGTACAGCAAAGCACCAATCCACAACAGACACAACAAATTCCTGAAATCTAAAAATGTCCATGGCTGAATAGACAGATATGGATTGGGATGGTGGTCGTGACACAATAATGCCCACCCATGAGAACTGGTGCTGCACAGCAATACACACAACCCCAAACCCCAGTGACATATACAACACAAATTATTTTGATGATTTATATGAAACTGAAGAACAGATGTAAAATGTGGGAAACGCAGAGCGGAGACGCAGCACCGGCTCAGAGCTTCATTCTTCCAATTAGATGGTTAATGTGCCAATCACACATGGTATTATGTGTGTGTGGTTATTTTCCAAGGGAAAACATCTACATACATCTCCTTCAATTTCTAGACCATGAATAAACACTTACATCCTCAACCCAGAATTCACTCCAAATGTTTATTCATTTGCATTGATAATTCCGCTGATTTAAGTGATTAAATGGATCGTTTGGGCTGGGCTTTGTACCAGAGTGTGCTGTTTCCAAGGAGACCTTGACTTTTAATACCTTTTAAAAAAATAACTTCTTTTTTTTTCTTCTTCCTTGTCAGTGGCTCTAAAGAGTCTTGACTTTGAGCAAGAAAACAACATCCATATTTGTGCCTGATGGCAGCATTTTCTCCCGTAGGGTGTACACACACACACACGCACGCGCGCACGCACGCACGCACGCACACACACACTCACAACCTGCGGAGGCAGATGCACTCTATACACAACGTATGTACAGAAGTCTTTACCATGTATTTGCTGAATGCCCCAAGGCAACAGTCAAACAACAAGAATTATTTTTTTTCCGAGTGTAGCATATATTCCTCCTTAATCGTATAATAATTGTCATATATTTTTGTGTTTGGGTCAGTGGAGCTGCTGCTGCTTGCAGCTCGTGGGCATGGACATCCAGTGTGAAGGGTCACTCATCCCCCCTGTGTGAGCCGCTCATTAGCGCTAAATCGAGGCGTTGCACCGCTTGATGGACGTGTGTTTAGTGGGAAAGACAGAGCAGGGACCTACTCTCTTCCCTCTCTCTCTCTCTCTCTTTCTCTTGCTCTCTCGCTCTCTCTCGCTCTCTCTCTCTCTCTCCATCGTTTGCCATCCGGGCCAAGTTGATTCATCTTGAGCTGACACGCCCGGGCGGTGTCCCTAAGTGTGTCCACGTAACCAGGAGCTCGGCATAATAGACACTCATTTGTTTCCCAGGCGTGCACTGACACGGTTCACCGTGACCTACGCCTCCACAACGTGCGCTATCGCCGCCGCCGCTACAGCTGCCGCCGCTGCCGCCGCCGCCACGGAGGGTGTGTGTATGTGTGTTGTTTTTTGAAGGGTGCCAAACCCTTCACAGAGGGCGACGTGACACACATTAACATTGTGATTATTTTTTTTCTTTATACTTGTTTGTGAGTGCACATGTGTGCGTGTGACAGAGAAGAATAGTGTGGATGTGTGTGCCGGGTGTCTTTTTGTGTGTGTGTGTGTGTGTGTGTGTGTGTGTGTGTGTGTGTGTGTGTGCGTGCGTGTGTGTATGTGTGTGTGTGAGACCCATGTGCGACTGAGCTAAGCTCTCTGTAACACCTAGGGAGACAGATAAGAGTGAAGCCTCCATTAGAGTCAATTTTATTTTTAATTTAATTAAAATGTTTTCCTTTACTTTACTTCTTTAACTTAACAGTTCACACTGCTCTGTCAGCTCTGCTGCTGATTAAAAAATAGTCTGATCTCATGGATAGAAAGATGATAGATTATAAATGGAAATTGCAGTGTCACGGCAGCTCACATCAAAATAAGTAATGAGTCATAATTATGTTATCTTATCTTATTCGTATTATTATTATTTGTCGGCCAGCCAACAGAAAACACACTTATGAACACATCTGGACAGACCTGCTTTTTGCATGCGCACGTCTCCCATAACAGATGTGCGCGACTCCAACACAATAAGTAATGCTAATGAGTGATCACACATTTTTGTTGTTTACTTTAAATAAGTAATTTGAGAGCTATTTAGAAAAATCGCTTTTCTATACATTTTAAATCAATAGGCATTATGTGAACAAGAAAAAGATACACTCTTTTTGGGAAAAAAAAAAAAAAAAAAAAAGGGTGGCATAGCATTTACAGCGGCGCGCAGCAAACCGCAGTCGTGCTTCCGACTTGACATTTAAGATGTCTGAAGTTCCTCATATCTGCTCCCGCCTGACGTCCCCCCCCGAGACAAGAGGATTTCAAGGTAGCGACGCGGTCCCTCTGAAAGGCCTTCATCGCCTTCATTTCCTCTGGAAATGTGAAACATTTTATTTAACAACGTCTCATTACATCTCCGACGAGAGCCCTGGACCTTTTGGGGGAGGGGGTTGGGGGTCTGGGGTCCCGATGCACGGATGCAGATGAGCTCCCTCGTTCTGTCACATCTCGACGAGATGCGCAGAGAAAAGGTCCTTGAGAATATCGCTCTCTCTGTCTGTCTTCCCTCCTCCTCTTCCTCCTCCTCCTCCTCCTCCTCCTCGTACTCGGACGCAATTATGCCTGCCCCGGCTTGGGTGGATTTCACACCGCGATCCCCCCGCCGTCACGTCAAGTGGGGTTTTTATTTTATTTTTTCGGGCGGTGGGCGGCGTGCCAGGGGAAGGTCAGAGGGCCGGTCTTGTCTCCAGATTTGTCAGCTCTGGAACTACACACATTTTACCGTCTGTAAGAAGAAAAAAAAAATATATATGTATATACAGTATATATATATATATATATTTATATGTGTACAGACGCTGGAAGAAGAAAAAAGATTCGCTGATTGCAGTGATTACCGAACTACCTCGGTCTCTCTCAGGAGATGGCCATGTAGGATTTATTTTTTCATAATTAGCGTCGGGTCTCTTTTTTTCCGGTTCTTTGAATTTTGCTGTATTCTCATGAAGAGCGTATTTTAATAACTTGAAAAGACAAAATAAAACAAAATAGCACCTATAGTCGGGTCCCAAGGAGACGGACGGTAACATATTGTTCTTGTTGATATTCTCGTTTTGGTTTTTTTTGTTCGCTTGTGTTGTTGCCTTTGGACTGATACTGTGAGTGGGCCGGCCGTCGAGGAGACAAACTCCTTCTACACTTTTATTTAGAAGTTGACATCAGGTCGACTCCCAAACCACCTGCGCGGCCATTTTCTTCGACGGTCACACGGCGGCTGTGGTCAAATATGGTCAAATAGCTGCACTTTGGGGGAAGTACCCACGGTAAGTAACTGAGTCGCGAGTTCTCCGGCCCGTCGTCTCGGAACGAGCTCCGAAACGTCCTGGCACTTCAGGGCTTTGTCTCTGAGCAGGTTTAACGGGAGTGTTGAAACTCTGGGTAACGAAGTTGAACTTTGTCATTGATTTACCCCCTCGATTTCCACTTCCTTCAGGGTGTATATTTATATTGCATTGCCCTCCCTGTCATGCGTTATGTTTTTTTACGCATTCATTAACATTGTCCACTGCAAATAAATTTGATGAATAAAAAATGGAAACAAACAACGCAATTTTAACACGCTGCATCGTTGTATACCTACACGTACGTGTCCCTGTAGCGTCACACAGTAAATCTCTTTTTCCAAGATTCCCGGAGTAAAGCGCTAAACACGCCGTGAAAGTAGGCGGCGGAACGAGGAGCTCGCTCTCTCCCTGGGGGAGGGATTCCTTGTTCCACACCTTCTCCCTCCCTCCCTCCCTCCATCCATCCATACCTGTTCCCGTTCCCCGCTCCTCGCTCGGCTCCCATCTGTTTGCCCGTTCAAATCCCTGCGGCCCCCAACCCTCCCCCCCCGACGCGCTAAACACAGCACAATGAGACGCACGCGCCGCCATTTGGTATTTAAATGCGCTTCTTTTTTGATGCATGGTATCGGCCGGATCCCCCAGAGCCGCATTTTTGCCGCCGTCGCCGAGCGCCGGGCGCGCGTGAGTTATTGGCAGCCCCGCGCTGAGGCCTGAACGGAGGAAAGAAACGGGTGGAAGTGAGAGGGGAGGTGGAGGATCAGGTGGGTTGGATGGGTTACTTTGCACAATGGGTTTTCCTTCGAGGAACGCCGATTTCTGTGAGGCAAAGTACCCCTCAACGCCCCCCCCCCCCCCCCAAAAAAAAAGCCCCTTTGTCTCCTCCACAAACAGGGCAGACGCCGAGCTCTTTCGTCAACTTGAATGACTGATTATACATATAAAATGGCAGCCTTGATGACTGCTGTGCGACGCTCACCTCAGGAGGGGGGGCGTGCACCCTGGGGGATGAGCGTTTGGCTGTCGAACCGTCTCCCCGCCAACCCCCTCTTCTCCCCCGCGGGGCCCTGACAGGTGCAGCGAGTCGGGCTCGGGGGCCGGGTCCCCAGCAGAGGCGTCGGACAGGGCATCACGCCCTCCGATCCCACACACACCGTCCCCCTGCTGGATTCCCGAGACGACGGCCTTTTCTTTTTTTTCCGTTTCCCCGCCCGCCGCTGACACGTACCGCTTACCGCTCCGTGGTCTCCGTGGAGCGGCAGAGCCCCTCCTCCCGGGACCCGGCCCTCCCCTGTCATAGGCTTCCTGCTGCATAAAATACCTAGAAAACATATAAGCAGCCCAGATCAATTTGACTTGACAAATTAATTTCAAAGGAGGTTGATCGAGCCACCAATTACAGAAACTAGTCCACGAATGGTTTTATTCAAAGTTTTGCTCTCCGCTGGAATTGTAATGTGTAAAACTTGGATCAGGGGCTTTGTTTGACAAGAACTGTGGACATAGTTGGAAATTTAAACCACTGCAGAGAAATCAGAGACGTGTACAGATGAGAGTTGTTAGTCATTGTGTGCATGTTATTGTTTTCTGTAGCCCAAACCGCTGCTAGTGTACCTGTCCAAACAATATTGGTTGTTTATTAATTTTACTTTTGATAATAATCCAGATAGCAAAAGCGTGGCTAATCGTCATGACAGAACGCCAGAGGACTTTTAACCCCGCGTCCCTCAATTAGCTCCTTTCCCTCTGATTCGTCTTCGTGGACCAATTGCACCTCATTGAAGAATAATGAGGAGGAGAAATGTTTTTTGTTTTTTTTTTGTCCTCTTTTCCTCTGCTATTTGTCCGCAATGCCTTAGCTGCTCGGGGCTGTCACAGTGCACTGAGCTCCTGATGTGGTGTATTAGGCAAGACAATCGTTATTAAGTACATTTCAGGCTCAATTACCACTCAGATGCACAGCCATCAAGGCTCCTCCACAGGCTCCTAACAGATGGCTCTGGGCTTCAGATAGACTCCGCTGCCAGCGTCTTCTTCCCTCTGTAGCGCGACAAGGGGGAACGGCACCGATACGAGATGAGTTAATAGCGATGCGCGATGATTTTATTTATTTATTAAGCTTCATGTAATCTTGAAAATTAAGTAAAAACAACAAGAAAGGATTGATTAGAAACTGATGTCCGTGCTGCACTGCCAACTCAGCGTCAGAGATCGGCTTTTTTTTGGTCGTTGTTGTTGTATATATTCACATACATTCTCTGTTCACTACCGACTCCCTCCCTGTAAGTAAATACGCTCCTAATAAACGAGGGAAGTGGGGAATTCTCAGAGGTATAGCCGGGCTTTCGGCATGCCTTCACAGGAATGGTATTTTCCCATGAAAAGAGTCAAAAGTTCAACAAGTCCGCGCAGAAAAACAGGCCAAGAAACATGATTCACTGGATCAGAGTTGCACGGTGGCACTCCTACCTCAACCCCGCCAGGAGTGATGTCATGAGAGATGCAACAGGATTGATATATTCATTTAAATACTTTTCTTCTTGACCCATGTCCAGCAATGTCTTAGTTGCTAAACAAGAAGATCCCTAGGAATAACTGAGAATATGGTGGATATGGTTAATCGTAAGGCTTATATACACACACACACACACACACACACACACACACACACACACACAAACATATATATGTATATATACACACACATACACAGTATATATTGTATATATATACAGTATATATGTGTGTGTGTGTGTGTGTGTGTGTGTGTGTGTGTGTGTGTGTGTGTGTGTGTGTGTGTGTGTGTGTGTGTGTGTGTATGTGTATATATATATATGTGTTATTATTTAATTTATATATATTATATAATATAATAATGTTAATAAAATATATGATTTGTTTTAATATTTTCTTTTTATACATATTTTTACTCATTATACTGTAGGTATAGAAATGTAATGTTACAAAGCCGCAAAACCTCATCCTCGCATTGCGAGGAATCACTTGAAGAAAAAAACCAAAAAAAAACTGCCATTGCAATCCAAGGCAGAAGAGCCGATCAAACGCTCGCTGTGTTCTGTGGTTTAAGGAAACGTTACATAGCCCTCAGATAGTGACTCACCCTCTGCTTTACAGACACCCAAATTATGTAAAGATAATCATGTTCAAAGATAAGCCAGATGCATTTTCTCCCAGGGCCCCTGGATGTTATAACTTAGTCACTTTAGCCTGTCAGGGAGAATTACCCATGGTGCAAGTGGAAATCTAAATCTTTAACTCTGGGCAACATTTAAAGCCGCTCCAGTCGGAGGAGGGAGCGTGGCTGTGGATCGGCGTTTGACTCGCAGGCCTGCTTAACAGCCAAAGGTTATCTCACCATGCCTCCATCCGCCATAATCCTACATTCAAATTTTTTATCCTTAAATAAAGTCAGTGCGCTTACATGTACCAACACGATAAGAGTATCTCAGTTATTTTAAAGGAAATACAACATTATTTTTAAGCAAACTACACAGATATTTGTGCTATTGTCTTTTATTGTTAGGTTTGTTGGTTTATTTTTTTTATTGTTTATTATAAATGTTTTGGTTTGTTGACCATTTCCATTTCTTTCCTATTTTATTTATTTAAATTATAATTATTATTATTCTTAGGGGTCCAGCCTGCAGGATTATGTATTGTTTATTGGCATTTTTCGGCCTAAAAGTGTCTGTAACACAACAACCGCTGCACCCACGGACATGGTTGAGGTCTCGTTAGAACCAGGTCTTCTCAGACATCTTGTGGTTCAAGTCTGATCCATATTGATCCATATTCGGGGCAGAAATTAGTGAATTACCAATTTTTTAAAAATACCGGAAGCAGCAGAACGTTCGTGGGAAGGTTCTAAAGCTTCCGGTCGGGTGGCGGAGCGAGATGAGTTTGTTGAGTAGAACACTTTGTGACATCATCTTCCAATTTTTTATATGCGCAGGTTGTGGCTCCTGACACCCATTCACATCGTGCAAGGTGTGTGGTGTACACTCAAACTTTGTGTGTATCGTGCGTATCGTCTTAACCTACTGGACGTCGGCGGGGCTTTTTGTTTGATATTTTATGTCTTTTGCTCTTTTTGTAAATAAAGGCATTCTGTTTGTTGTGTCCCTCCTTACTTTGCGGGATTCGAGGAAGTCGTAACATACAAACTGTAGGAGTTCATGACGCGTTTTTAATTATAAAAACTGTACATTTTCAGTGGTCATCGTGTCATTTCGTCACTCCGTCAGAATCAAACAGCCGCGTGTCCGTCACTCCGTCGTCATTGGCCACACGGCAGAAAACGGTCTTCCTGCAGCTATTTATTATTATTATTATTATTATTTTATTTTATTTTTTATTTTTTATTAATTTTTTTCAATTATTTTTTATTATTTTTATTATAATCATAATCATCTATTGTATTACTGCAATTTCCCGCTGTGGATGAATTAAGTATCCAGCTATTCATCCATCCACCCATCCGTCTATCTATCTATTTATCTACGTATCTACTGAAATATCTATCCATCATGCATCCATCTAAAAGTAGTGAGTAAACATTTAAGCAGCAGCCGAATGTCGTTGCTCTCTTAACAATATCTAATAAGAACACAAATACTGTTATTAATTCCCACACATCCCTTTCCATCTCTCTCTCTCTCTCTCTCTCTCTCTCTCTCTCTCTCTCTCTCTCTCTCTCTCTCTCTCTCTCTCTGGTGATCAGGCAATTATGAAAATAACCCAGAGTGCCTCGTGGTTTGGACGATTATGATAATGCTGATCTGTTAATGGCATCTCGACTCTGAGGGCTGCGAGAGCGTTCAAAGTAGCGTTCATCCCGCCAAATCAAATCAGGAGCTATTGGTTCGTCTCCAAAGCGACCTAGAGATATGTGACGACGGCAGCAGCAAAACAATCTTTTGAACTACAAATCACATTTCAAAGACGCTGATGTCTCCCATTTGGCATGTTTTGTAGCTACTTATCAGAGTATCTACTGTGCTAGAAAGTGAGAGTGTTGCTCAGAAGCTGCAGTTTGTCTGATTGTGCCACCCACCTGAGCCCGAAAACCTCCCACCTCAGCGTCTGAGTCACTTTTACTGCCTCTCTCTCTCTCTCTCTCTCTCTCTCTCTCAGGCCGAGAAGGAGAATCAACAGTAAAATCACAGGACAAGCTCAGCATGGCGTACGTGTGTGTGGGAGGAGAGCAGCCTTATGGCTTCAGTCATTCAACCAACCGTGAGTGCATCAAAGAGGAGGGGAAGTGGATGAAGAAGAAAAGAAAGAAAGAAATAGAGAGGGAGAGACAGAGAGCACAAACACAAGAGCCGGAAGAGAAAAAAAAATGTCGAAGAAAGAATACGAGAATATGAGGGGGAGGTGAAGATACGTACACATCGAAAGAGAAATCCAACCAAAAAATAAATCTGCGAAAGAGCGAGGGCAGGCAACCCAAAAAGACCAGAACGAAATGAAGGAGAGGAGAGAACGCACGGGGCAAAAAAAAAACAAAAAACAGAAAAAACAAACAAAAAAAAAAAAAAAACCCGAAAACGTCACCCCTCCGTGTCCACGCCTGACACACAAGGCGGTAAAAGGAGCCAGATCACAGTCACGGCAGAATTTTGGCATGAGCGCTCAGGTATTTCGATCTGACAAACAACATTAGGAAGTGGGATGGCGGAAAGACGGGGCCTGTCGGCGCGGATGGTGTAAAGCGCTCCCAAAATCCCCGTACGAGTGCCGTTAAAGACAGAAAGGAGTTGGGGAGGAGAAGAAGTGACAGAAATGCCACTTTTAACTCTCCACGGTGGACGGTGAAAAGCTGTTTGAGACTCTTGCGTCATTTTCCCCCAGAGGGATTATACATTTTGTCAACCAAAATAATGGAGATATTCGGAGCTTTTTAATTAGAATCTGTTTATTCAGCCAAGTGCTTTTTCATATACGAGGAATTTGTCATGGTGAGGAGTGGTACATTTCTGTACAGACAATTAGCATTAAAAAGCTTGAGAGTCAAACCAAAAAAGAGCCACATATACAAAAATAGCTAAAAATAAATAACTGAAAAAGCCAAATAAAAAAATTATACACTATATATAAAGTGAGTTTAGGTATAAATTAAAGATATAGCTCTATATTAGGTATACATTATTTCCATGTAATTACTGAATTATTACAGTGTCTACAATGTTATCGACAAAATTACTCTTATATTAATTCTACAGCACCTTAAATGTTAATAATCAACAATTATGTAGTGCTTTAAATGAACGGTCTGAAAAAGATCTGTGAGTCAGAACTACTACGGCCGCACCATTTATAAAAGAAGGTTTAGCTGCAGGTTTGTTGTCATTTCATGTCACTTCTCCCGTGCAACACATTTATTGTTGTGGATCATAATTGAGCAAAGTGGTAATTGAGGCTCGCATTTTTAAAATGCACTCAGTCGACACTAAGAAATAAGTAAAAAAATTATTCAGGGCTTCTAGGCTTTTTTTTTTTTTTTTTTTCACTGCATATCAAGAGTTTCTGACAGGACAGCGAATGTAGACGGATCCGCCTCCTCCCCATTCCCCCCTCTCCTCCGTCGGCTTTAAAAGAAAAATGTTTTATCTCGAATCCATCGGTTTCCTTCCTCCTCTGGCCACAGATCAGCCCCGGCTTCACACAGCTTCATCTCGAATGCTAAGCTCCTCTACCCACAAGACGCTCCCTCATTCACAAGATCGCTCCCATCATGATTCGCTTTAATTCAGGCCTTTATCTGCCGTCGGTAAAATTCACGACCATTTTGTTTTCTACTTATCAGCTCGCATTGTCTCAAAAGCAGATGACAAATCTTGGCGGCTTACTGTACACTCCCTACCTCTCAATGGCTCCCCCTGATCCCATCAGGGGATCTTTGTTGTTTTAACTGCTGATGCTAATGTTTCGGTCTGAGGAGAGAGAGAGAGAGAGAGAGAGAGAAAGAAACGAGAGAGAGGGGGGGGGGGGGGGGGGGGCTTCCTAAGCCACCGAGAGAAAGCTCGCTGTTCCCATCCACATGATCGGCGGAGCGTCGTGTGTTAATGTGATTAGTGAAACATTAACGCCTCCGTGCTCAACCGGGCAGAAACAATGGCAGCCTGGCTGTAGGATAAGTTCTCTCCCTCTCTTTTCTCTTTCTTGCCTTTGTGGAAAGCTACTACGAGGAGCCCTATACTGTCGCTGTTTCAAAGAAAAAGTTGAAAGAAGACATTTTTATTGTGATATTTATCGCTCATCTCTGCTTTGTCAGACGGTACCTGAAAAGGACGTAAGGATCAAAGTGAGTCACATGACTTTCTACTGTATTTATCCATATATATACAGTATAGAGATGTACATATATCTAGTAGAAAGACAGTAGAAGTCAGTAGCAGTAGAATGTTATAAGTGTATGCAGCTACCACCGTGGTTCCTACGCTGAATTGTGATTGGCTGCGTCAAGAGGGGAAGGTCCGAGCGACGTTAGCACTCCAATAAAATATAAATATTCAATCCAGACTCTTGGCTTTTCTATTCTAAGGCCTGTAAACTCACAGCCTACCCCAAAACAGCCTACCCAGCCTACCCAAAAAGCTCTCTGCAACACAGCTCGTACGACTAATGGAAGAATTGGCGGTGGCGGCGGTTGTGTGAGTCCAGGATCTGCAGACTCAGAGGGTCGGTCGGGTGTCTGTTTGTTTTGTCGGTGCCCTCCTGATGCTGTGGGATCGGGTTGGAGTGGTGGCCGGGGCCGGTGGCCGGGGCCGGTGGCCGCGGAAGGCCTGTGATGTATGCTCAGAGGTAATCTAGGACACCGCTCCCAAACACTATCAATTCAGTTGCCGTATCCCCAGCAAGAGCTGGAAAGAGCCCTGGCGCGATAATCGGTGCGGGGGGAGGAGCGGTCGCAATTATATCAGCGTGTTTGCATATATGTGCATATTTCTTTGTGTCGGACAGCACTTTTTTTGCGAGGAGTGTGAGTTTGTTTGAAAGAAATTATGGGAGGGTTAAAGGATTACAGCTGTCTTTTGGCTGTGGGAAGTATCTTAGCCATGCTTCCCATTGGTTATTCCCATGAACCCTTGCCCCTGAAGGGGCATAGTGGAAGTGCAGCGCTGAGGACAGGGGAATGCAGCGCTGCTGTAGCTGGGTAATTCTGGGCCACATTGCCAACCCACCAGTCCAGCTCCAGACGAGCCAGATCCACACGCAAGGGCTAACAGCATCGTTCTCTGTCATTTTCATAGTAATAGTCTGAAAATAGAACAGAAGACACAAAGGTGACCCCCCCCCCCCCTCCCACACACACACACACACACACACACACACACACACACACACACACACACACACACACACACACACACACACACACACACACACACACACACACACACACACGCACACATTCCTGTACAGTATACATTTATCCTACAGCACAGTTATCTTCAGTGACTGCAGCTTTCCAACGTCCAGCCTCATCTCCACCGCACTGTTTATGAAACAATTCAATTCAATGTACTTGCGTTACGCATGCTTTCCTCTACATGCTGTTTCCATTGTAGGTGGCGGGGTCCACCTTTCCTGGCAAAAATGCCAGATTTTATAGACTGCGGCTTATAAATCGCAGAACTAAATGAGATGAAACCTATGACGCTCTTACACTGCGTGTTTTGCCTCTTGCTTTTCCAGCCATAGCTTTGTCTAGATGCAATTTTTCCTTTTCTGGTGTCTCCCCTTGTGGGGTGGCAGGAAACCATTGGCAGGAAAATAATTCTCCATGATGCTTGGTGTGGTTAAGCTGCTACAGTGAAACTAGATTTCCTCAAATTACCAGGGGAAGTGTTCATTTTGGCCAATACCGGGAGAGATGGGTTGTGTGGGAGATTGTAGTCGGTCGGTGTGAAATTGACCGAAAAAAAGCACTTTGTGCCTTGTCCTGTAGTCTGAGAACTGTTCAGACGGCAAAGCAGAGATAAACAGTCAGGAGCTGGAAAACATGCTTCTGTCGGGTATGCATGTTCCCGACGATGTAGTTTAGACTGAACGGTCTGAACCAGGCTTAAACTTTAAGCCTCGTCCTAGGCCTACCTACCGGCGGATCAAATCCCCCGGCGTGTACCAGCTACTTATCAACAGGTTCCGCTGGATGCGAGGCCTGCCAGGTCCTCTCTTCGGAAGACACGATTAGGAAGTGAGGTGTGGGCACTAAGCCTCAAAAACCCAGCCAGATAAATAGACCCACACAACGATAAGGACAAAGAACCCAAAGAACATCATGGGTTTTTTACAAGCTCGTCATGGTTTTTACTCCTATCCCCTTCAGCAGAGCGCTTTCGCTGCGGAGGAAACAGCACAAATAATCATGTTGCCTCTGCCCTAACTGTATCAAAATGTTTTTGGAAGCTTCAAGAGACAGCTAAACTCCTCGGTCCCTCACTGTCATGGAGATATAAAGGATGACTTCACAGAGTTGTTGTTTTTTTCTCTCTCTCTCTCTCTCTCTCTCTCTCTCACTCTCTCTCTCTCCTGGCGGAGAAATGTCTTGGCGGTTTGTTTCTCTGCCTGGCACAAGACTAGCTGCATGTCTCAGCTAAAGAATATAGCCCGTGAAAAATGTTTCTATAATTTATTTGATCACATTAAAATCGGGAACAGATTTGTTTGCTGTGACAATGTTTGTTGAGTTTGGGGCAGCCAGGCTGTCTCCCACAGTGGTCTGTTGGATGTGTATGAAGCTATAGACCAGTTTTCTGTAGGCCTGTGCAAACACTGCGCTTTACCTTTACCGGGCGCTGCTCCGGAATGTGTTCGCATGGCCTTGAAAAAACAACGCAGACATGGAATTTTCCCTCCCTCTCCATTAACAATTATGTTTTAAAACGGCGTCTACTTTGTATGATTATTGCCGTCTTTTGATGCACAGAGTAAATCACCACCGCAAAATGTGCCGTTTCTCCCGTAGAGCCTCACAAAATGCTCTACTGTGCTGGACGTCAGGTTCGTGTGAGGTTCAAAGTGCCCTTTGATCGGGAGACTAAAATATCCAGCCATCATCATAAAAGCGGTTTGCCAGCACTGGCCGCAAATCTTCAAATGTATTTACTTTTATTGGACTGATGAAAATGATGCATCAACGGTGAAATGCCCAGACTACTGGAGCTTAAAATGATTATTACAGCGACGGGTCTGCACACTAGAATCTCTCCAATTGAGTCTGGAGTGAAGTTGTTGTACAGTTTATTTCCTCTCTGTCACTACAGGCAATAGGGATGGTGGTCTCTCAATTATTTTCAGGTCTTCAAAAAGAGACTTTTTGAAGGCCCCCTGGCACATTGTCACCTGCCCTAAGAACGCAAATGCTTTTTGTGGCTAGTTAACATTCTCACATGTCTTTACATAGCTCACGCACGAAAGGTCATTTGCAAATAAAAGGCAGAGCATCGACCTTTTGATTTCAAATGGAGGGGACAATTGTTGTGACACGATTTGTCATTATCTGCGTCTGCCATCTTTCCGTTGGTGGCTTCCATATGTGTGTGTGTGTGTGTGTGTGTGTGTGCGTGTGTCCCATCATTTTTATATTGTATTAAAATAGTTACAAAATCTGGCTTGTTTGGCTAAAACTCTGAAATAGTGCACAAAGTTTAGCATAATCAGCACAAATGCAGAGAAAGGTCTTTCTAGACGGACTCTTATGTGAATAGAGTTTAAACCCCATTTGCTAAGAGACGCTCTTGTCTTTCTAATTATTATCCCCCCCCCCCTTCCAATTTTTTTTTTCAAGCTCATTGAATGTTTAGCATCAATCATGTTGGTGCGAAAATACAACACGCACGGTAAACCAACGGCAGGAATTTCCGCCGCTTTTGGAGACATTGTTTTCTCTCATCAAGCTTGGTGGGAAAAAAAGCCAACTTGTTTGAAGACGGCGTGGAAAGATGGGTCTCTGCACGCGTAGGCAGGAGGAGAACGTTAGAACAAATGTCTATTGAAGATCAGGTACAGAGGCCATGGCCCGCATTGTCACTGCCAATCCCGTGAAAGACGCCAGTGGAATACCCCGCTCTGGAGGATATTAATTGTGGGCGCAGAGGGTTCTTCTCGTAGCGCAAGACAACACAGGAGTAAAACGAGGGGAATAAGAACCGCTGCCTCTGGGCATTGGCCCTTGCCAAGTAAACATGAGGTGCGGCCGGCCAAAGGAATATTTTGTAAGGTGTCTTTGAGGCGTCACCCAGAGGGTCTTTGATTCTTACTCAAAAGGGAAAATAAAGACTTTTTGATAGTTCCAGAGTCAGAGCTCCAGAGACAAGAATTGGGGCTGACAAGAAAAAAAAACACACATAAAAATGAACGAGGCCTCTAAAAGCTTTGAAACTATGTGTCTTTACATTGACCGGTGGGAAAAAAAAAGATTCACGCTAAATGCTTCTAAAATTTTTGAGGCTCGCCAAACAAGGAAACCTGGGTGAGAGAAAACATTACTTTTCTCCAATACACCCAAAGTTCTGAGTCGTCATCTTTATTATCAAAAGGTCCATCTGCAATGTTGACATCCATTTTGTCGGATGCTTTTATCCAGGGTAAAAATTTGAAAATGCTGGGTGTTACCGTCTAGCTCTCCATAAGGGGATAACAGGGGCTCTCCGGGAGAATAGTGCAAAGTCCTGGGATGGTCAAGTGGCCGAGGCCGAGGCCTTCTGAAGAGAATCTACTTCACACAGACCACCTAATGGCACGGTAGGGCGGACATCACTGTCATTATGTTTCATTAGGGAAACAAAAAAGGGCTATGTTTGTACCTTGGTCTCTTTGCTTGGACTGTTCAACATGAGGAAATTCTCCTTTTCAACAGCAGGTTCTGAACAGACAATGTATTCTGCAAATCTGATGTTTGAGGGCTTTGGAATAAATAGTGTTAAAGAAAACTTAGGTGTATACACAGTATACACAGCACCTCATAGCTATTTTTTCATTTTTTTGTTTTGTTTTAGTCAATGATAAAGAATATAATCCCGATCAGTGGTCGCCAGGTAATATCTGGAAGCGAGGCCTCATTTCATCACTTGTGCATTGGTTTCCTGCTCAGCCATCAGCGCCTTTGCCAAAAGCAATTCAGGAGTTTTTAATTATCAGGAGAAACACTGTTCATTCTATGCCATATGTGTAAGTGATGGCTCTTGACATATGATTTATGGGTGTGCCACCTTTGTGTCTCACCTACGCAGTGAGTAAGGCTACTGGGAGAGGAAGGTGCCAAATTGTCACCTTTGTCTCAAGCTGGGGCTGTTTCCACATTGTCCTCCATAATTCAGTTAATCACTTGACATTGCACTGGATTTTAGTTTATGGAAAAGTCTTCTTAAAAACCCCCGTAGGGTTTTACATCTGTACATTTGTGTGCACAGCTGAATTATGGCATTGTGGAGTGTAAGTTCATGTAATATTGGCGATCATAAGAATCAAACAATCCAAATGAAAGGGCATATCTAAACGACACTCATATAGTAATGATGGTTTTCAAAGCCAACTGATTTTTGTGCCGCATACTATAAATGGAAAATCAAGGCTACTTATTTCCCCCCTTCCCTTCATCGGCTATTACTACTTGCTTTTCAAGCTTAACTTTAAGTTTACGTGATGCACTATTTTCTGTTTGATGTTGTTGGCGAGTTGTGAGGAAGGCTATGTCAAGTCTATATATCTATATATACGTATATATATATATATATACATATTAAGTTAACCAGCTATGACTGCATGCCAATCCTTAAAGGTATTCTAAATTTCCAGTCCAAAGCTCCCTTCTAAACTGGATAATTTCAAAGGATAAATCTCCATCAATTTTCCAGTCACTTTTAGTAAAATATCATTCACGGTAAATGACTGCTGGGGCCCCCTGGCGGAATTCATCCCCTCAAACCTATTGGTTCAATAAGGTCTATGAGTGATACATTGATAAGGAAAGTTGTCTTTGGGACCATTTGTTTCTTTGTTTTTCAGCAATTTGCACAGTTTAGTACAGGTAGCGGTGTTAAAACAGTGAGCCATTGTTGGGAGAACTGACTCATTTTAAACACGGCTCATTTTCGCTCCGCAAAAGGAGACGATGATGTGCAAAACTATGCGGGAAAGAAACTCGCCGTCCTCCGAGAGACAAACCACAGATTGCTATCCTCCCAAACTATTCGGCAAAGCTTGTTTGGTGCTGCTCATCTTACCCCCGTAACGAACGTAATTTCACACATCCTCAGCATTACAGCTCCTCTGAGCCACACCTGCACTACTTACACACTGGCAGTGCTGATTAAAAAAACATCTGACATCAGCAGTGGAGAAATGAACAAACACCTCGTGTCACACTTCCGACCACGGGTTGAAAGAGTGCAAATGAACACGGGTGATCGGTTTGGCTCGTTCTCCAACCAATCACCGGTGTCACGTAACTTCCCCTCGCTAATCTCTCACCTGTGTCGGCAGGAGCAGAGGATGGAAATGTCAGTACAGGACCACGAACCGAACAAACTCTTATCCTTTCTCTCGTTCTGTCTCGCTTTTCTTTTTTGTTCCTCCCGATTTCCCCTTCTATCCATTTTCAGCATTAATTCCTATAATTTGACACAACCGCGGGACCCGCTGGTGCTTTTGACACTTAATAAAATGCATAAATTAAACTTGTTAGCGTGAACAAGGGGGAAGGAGCAACAGTGTTTCCTGCACTCAACATAATGGCTTCGTAATTTTTCAAAGTACAGCACCTTTCTTTCTGTTCAAACTGTTGAAGAGAACTTAATCGTGTGTTCAGTGTTGAAAAGGAATGTTTGCAAAGCTAACAGCAGGGTCAGGGTCTTTCATTATGAACACGACAATGAACATTTTGACATCCAAGGACACAGAGGTAGCACAGAGGTAAATGCAGTGGTACACTGTACTACCATGTATCAAAGCCATCAACTACTCACTAATGATTAATTTGAATTGTTAATTAATTATAATAATAATAATTATTATTATTATTATTATTATTATTATTATTAGTAGTAGTAGTAGAAGTATTATTATTATTATTATTATTATTATTATTATTATTATTATTATTATTATTATTATTATTAATAATAATAATAATAATAATAATAATAATAATAATAATAATAATAATTAAGATATTAATAAATATATAATTTATTCAGAGGGCCAGTCTGCATTACATAGGCCACATTTGGCCCGCGTGCCGCTAGTTGAATAGGCCGGGTATAGATGGTACTGTATATAGTTCAGGGTACCCCTACCTAGTGGTACTGTAAAATAGAATACAATAAATAATAAAAATAATAATAGGATAAAAAAAAATGAAGAATGAAAGAAATGTTTTCTATATTCCAGCCGTCAGCCTGTGATGCTGTCACGACGCGCTGTCATGGCGGAGCCATCTTGGCCCGTACGGTTCTGCAGGTTTAATGAGGCTCCTGTGTTAGTGCCTCCTTACCAGGGGACTCACAGAGGTAATAGACACGTCTGGCCATGGGACTGAATCAACTGTCCAATTTCTGAATTAATATGGAGAGTACTAGTCAGCCTCAATTCTATTTGTCTCCTCAGAATACCGCAGCCTGTCTAAAGAGCTGAGACCCTATATATCCTGCTGGAGTCGGAGCAAGGCAGGGTGATAGAAGGGCTGGAAGTGAGAACTTTTTGTCTAACAGGAAGGTGTACAGTATTTAAATATCACCCATGGTGCCTGTTTGGTTACGTAAGGAAACAACGTAAGATAAAATAACTTAGTTCTACAATAAAAAACACACTGTTTTGGTATACCGATCACAGGTGCCCCATCGCATGGCAGTGATTATTTAAAATGATGTTTCCAATGATATATTGAGGTGGACAACACTCTGTTTTTCCGGGGAAGGGGACTCTGGACCCCCCCAGCCCCCCCATAATTTCCGCCCCTGATTTAGAATAAGAGAGAAAATGAACGCGATCTGCAACATCTGCGTTTCCGCGGCTGCTTTTTTTAATCTACATTTACATTTACATTTAGTCATTTGGCAGACGCTTTTATCCAAAGCGACTTACAAGGGAGAATAACATTCAGCTACATTGCGACAGAGATTAGTGTAACAACAACATTGGTGTAACAATAAATACTGCAAGGTGGTGCAAAGTAATTGTAGATTAGGACTGGAGGTACTCACTGAAGAGCTGGGTCTTCAGGTGCTTCTTAAAGACAGAGAGGGAGGTCCCCGCTCTGGTCATTTTTGGCAGCTCGTTCCACCAACGTGGAACTACAAATGAGAATAGCCTGGATTGCCGTGGCTGTATGGCCGGCAGAGCCAGGCGACGCTCATTTGACGAGCGCAGCATCCGGGGGGCAACATGTGCTCTTACAAGAGCATTTAAGTAGGCGGGAGCATTCCCAACAATCACTCTGTAGGCCAGCATAAGAGACTTGAACTTGATGCGGGCGGCTACAGGTAACCAGTGGAGCTCGATGAGCAGCGGAGTGACATGTGCCCTCTTTGGCTGGTTGAACACCAGTCGCGCCGCCGCATTCTGTATCATCTGAAGTGGCTTCACCGCACAGGCCGGCAAGCCTGTTAAGAGGGCATTGCAGTAGTCGAGACGGGACATCACCAAGGTTTGTACCAGCAGTTGAGTGGCATATTGGGTCAGGTACGGCCTGACTTTTCGGATGTTGAGTAGTGCGAAGCGGCAGGACCGGGAGACTGCGGCAACATGGTCCGAGAATGTCAGTTGGTCATCAATAATGACACCATCTAGAGATCTAGAGATCTAGAGATCGAAGAATAGGAAAACCGAAAACACTTCATGAAAGGAACGCAGTGAATACAACGATGGGAGCGGTTGGGGTCAGTTGAACATCAATTAAAATTGCTTTAAGATTTAGCTTAATTCAAAATTGTTCTTTTCTTTGATTGCAAAATCAAAGCAGGGTTTTTCGCTTTTCAAATTCAATATTTTATCAGCAATATTTTGGACACACAAAAGGATGAAAACGAAATCTGCCTCCAGAAAATTGAACACAGGGAAGAGGGCAGCCCTGAGGATTAGATGGCCGTGCTTGACCCCGAATGGCTGCAAGGAAACTCCTTTCCTCCGCCCAGAGCTCTCCCGAAAACCAGTCCTTGAGCGGCCTGGAGCCACCATTAAACCCAGCTAGTCTAGTAAAGATCGCGGGGCGATGTTTGCAATACGTAGCAATGCACCGAGGCTTTTTGTGCACAAAATGAAAATCTTAACAAGCCAGAAAAAAACAACTAAAAAAACAAGATGAGATGAGAAAAAAAGAGACGAATTGACTGGCTTCGGGAAAATCGTCGACTAATTCTCAGCCAGTTCAATGGATTTGTTTTTTATTTTTTCTTTAGATGCTTTCCACACTGAGAGAAGACATTTCCAGACACCTCACAAATCCTACCCGGATTCAGACGAGAAGGTCACAGTCCCAAAATGTCGAGGGAAACCACTAATGTAGCTCCTGTGAAATCAGCATCTGGTTCTTCCAGCATCCCAAAGCCGGAGCTATTTTTAAAAGCTATACTGTACATACCATGTGTTTATCACAAGTACAAATAAGTGGTTATACTTAGTTGCATTAAATGCAGCTGCTTTTCAGATCTGATGCTTATCTGATGAGTGTCAGATGTGAAGCCACCTGTGAAATGAAACGTGTTGGTGCTGTAGGGTTGCCAGTTCAGTCAACCGAGTTTTGTTGATGGCTATGTTTTGACACGAGGCATTGCAGTTTATGTCTGGCAACCCACCCAACTCCCTTGAAGCGGCACTTCACGGGCGACATCATCGCTGCGCGCGGTCGAAAATAACGTAGCCGTGCAGGAATTATGGAATGAGGTTTGCAACTTCGAATGCCGATACCAATGAAAATCCGTTGTCATACGGGACGAAATCCCTCCGTGCAAGCGATCCTAAATGGCGCTGACTCAGCTCTGCACCCTCTTTCTCGCCGCGTTCCGCTCTGGCAAGCAGCAGCCGCCCAAGTGATTCTGACTGGGCCTGACCCGGGACCATATCCTCTCTCCTGGTCCGGTTCCACCTCACTGGATGCATACCGCCACTTATGCACTTACGGTAACAGTGGCATGCTCTCTCCTCTCCCCTCCTCTCATCTCCTCTGCTTCCCCTCCTCTCTCTGTCCATCTCTGCTGTTTGTCTCAACAGTTTCACTCGGCGTCTCTCACTCTGCCCATCACTCACCCCTTTCTGCTTTCTCTTTTTTACTGTCTCCGTTACTCCAACTCTCTGTCGATTTGTGCTCATAAATTCTTTACGCCCGGCTCCCTAGTCATAATTTAATAATCTGAAGTAAGAAGCATGAAGAGGCTGACGGCCTCTTTAGAGATTTGCAAGTCATGTTCAACAAGATTAATGGCTGGGATTGAAATATACCAAGAGAGGAAAAAAGAAAGAAAAATATATATAATAAAGTTAATATATTATAAAAAATATAATTATATCACAGAGGATTACATAATAATTTAATAATATTATGTTTTATTATTAATCAATATAATTATTTTATGATTTTCCATTATTGAAAAATACATATTTTTTATTTTGCATGTTAAATATTCAGTAACTATAACAGCGTATTGAGTTATTATAAATTATATATTTATACGTATACAAATCAAAACCTTATCCTTGCAATACTAGAAATCACTTAACAAAACATAGCCTGTGTTTGTGTGTATACTGTATATATATATATATATACACACACATCATATATTAGTCTATTATAGTCTATCAAAAAGGAAATTGAAATAGAGGGAGTACATGTATACTACAGAAATACAGTATACTGTATGTGCATATGTACAGTATACAACAACATTCTAGCCCTTTAACACCCTTCACTCACAGACACACACACACACACACACACACACACACACACACACACACACACACACACACACACGCGTGCGCACACACGTACGTGCGCCACCTTGACCTGATAAAGCAGCATCACCATGTCACAGCCCAACCTCGCTAAAAGACCACAGAGGCAAACAAAGTCATTGTTATATCTCCGGCTAATGGTGTTAATATTCGTGCGGGCCATAAATAACACTAACAAACAACCGCACGAAAATAATTAATGATAAGCGAGCGGAAGTGGAGCAGAGAGATGCATGGTTACACTGAGTAGCGACAAATTACCCTGAAGGAAGGCTGGGTGGGTGGGGGACTGGTGGTTGGGGGGCGGGTGAAGCAGGCGGGTGATGCGGACGGGGCGGGTGGTGTTGGGGTATGGGGGAGGGGTGTGGGGGGGGGGAGGCGGTGGAGTACAGTCATTACTCCGTACAACAAGCGCGCTCCAGCTAACACCTGTGTTTCCTTGCAAACCGCCTCACCCTAATTAGCCCACACACACCCTGGGGATCCCACGAGGCCCGGACGGCGGGGGAGGGAGGGAGGGAGTGAGGGAAGAGAGAAAGAGAGAGTGAGCGGCTGGGAAAATGGGATGCCCGCACGGCGGGGGGAGAATGACGAACTATGAAGAAAGAAAGGGGAAAAAAAAAAAGGAAACCGAAGGATGAGAGGAAATACAAGTGGAAGGGCTCTGTCTGTTGATGTCTTAATAAGGCCCCAACGTGGTGTGTGTGTGTGTGTGTGTGTGTGTGTGTGTGTGTGTGTGTGTGTGTGTGTGTATGTGTGTGTGAGGGATGGAAAGCATTTAAGTACCTTATTAATGAACCAAAGGACATTTTTCAAGTATCCGCACTTATCTAAGTCCATACAGTCGCCGCCCTATTTCTCAACCCTCATTTAAAAAACAAAATCTCCGTCCACACGAGAACGCACTCACATGAGCACGCCGGGCCAGTAGGGGGCGATAATATGTCTTGAGGCCACCACCGTAGAAGAACATGAGGCACACGCACGCCGAGCTTCTTCGCCATCACGGCACGTACTGCACTGGAGGCCCTCCCTCACGCTGGAGAGACTTTGAGACCGAAAAAGTAAAAAGTTGAGGGCCCGGCTTCGGCGTTTTCAAGGCGCGCCCGTTTGACTTTTTGCGTCCATGCAAAAAACGCGGAGAACTGAGTTCTGAGAACACTACGTTTTAAAATATGTATAACCACACACGTGTGGACGGGGCCTCGGAGACGTATAACTAAGGATTCATTTTTATATATGAAAAAAAAAAAGTGCCGATTTAGGTATCGCTCGCCAATGATTCATTAGGTCCATGACACCATCTATCGTGTTTTATTTTGTCAATTCTAACCAGGTTCTGCATGAACAGCTTATTACACTTCTGTCTCTGTTGTTTTGTCTCGGGGTGTTTGTATTTTTACTCCCATCAAAGGTCTGAGTACTTCATCTACGGCTGATATGTACGTGACTGAAAGATAAGAGCGAGAGAGAGAGAGAGAGAGAGAGAGAGAGAGAGAGACGGGCGGGGGGGGGGGGGGGGGGCGAGAGAAAGAGAGAGGAAGAGGGAGGGAGGGAGCGGGAGAGAGAGAGAGAGAGAGAGAGAGAGAGAGAGACGATGGGGTGCTCAGGCGCACTTTTCTATCTGCTTGGCGTTCTCCCCGCAGCCGAGGAGTGAGGTGTGATACGTGTGTTGTTCTTTAACATCAGATGCGGCGTTCCCCTCCCACGGTGCCGCGCTCCCCCTCAGCGTCCTGCTTGGCGACGCCGCGGCGATGCGTCGTATCTTCCGAAATATTATGGACAATCTCTCGTCGGGGCACATCTGGTGACCCTCGAGGTCTGCGAACCGCTTTCTACCCCGCCTCCCGTCTCTGTCACGTCCTATTATCTGCTGCTGTCACGTCCACATTTCAAGGGCCGCCGGTTTAATCTTATTTACCCTAAAACCCTTAAAATGTAGCGTCTTTGCTACCGGTTTCGAAGTGGGGTCAAGTCAATATTTCTGTGGTGTTGTGGTATTTCTCCCGATTAACTTAGCACTACATCGAGAAGCCAGTAAATGCTAATCTGTGTTTTAGTTATACTATTCATTGAAATAATATTTGTTTAGTTTTTGATTTGTTTGTTTGTTTGTTTATATATTTATATACTTGTTCAATTTTCTATTCTTTTGATTTATTCATCCATTCACTATTTCTTTCACGTATCACGCTTTTGATATATTATTTATTTTTGTTCTGTTTCTTAATTGATATTTAACCGTCGGCACAAACAGAAAAAAAATGTTTTCAAGTTTATTTTTTTATTTAATTACATTTTATGTAAAAAAAATTCAGCGAGGTAAGTCCAAGGGCATTCATTGTTTCATTGTTTTTTGGGCCGCCACCAAGGTGCACTGAGATAAAAATATTCAAACTTCTTGAGAAGCCACAGTGATGTCCGTGACATGAAATACGTAATGAGCCACAGCTTCCGTCACAACATCTCGTGCAGTCGACAGAGCTTTTTGTAAATATGGAGGAGAGGCTTGGATAAAGGAGCTGTCCAACACATATTATTAACACCGATCAGCCGCAACAATTCCACCTCCTTAATATCGTGTAGCTCCCCCTTGTGCCGCCAAAACTGCTCTGACCCGTGGAGGCATGGACTCTACAAGACCTCTGAAGGTGTCCTGTGGTATCTGGCCCTAAGACGTTAGGAGCAGATCCTTTAAGACCTGTAAGTTCAGACTCTAACCCCAACCATCCGCATGATGTATAAGAAAACGTGATTCATCAGACCAGGCCACCTTCTTCCATTGCTCCATGATCCAGTTCTGACGCTCACGTGCCCATTGTAGGCACTTTTGGCTATGAACAGGGGTCAGCATGGACACTCTGGTCTGTGGCTACACAGCCCTATACGCAGCAAGCTGTGATGCACTGTGTGTTGTGACACCTTTCTATCATAGCAGCATGAACTTTTTCAGCAGTAGCTCTTCTGTGGGATTGGACCAGACGGGCTGGACTTCGCTCCCCACGTGCATTAATGAGCCTTGGGCGCCCGTGACCATGTCGCCAGTTCACCGGTTGTCCTTCCTTGGACCACTTTTGGTTGCTACTAACCACTGCATACCAGGAACATCCCACAAGCCTTGCTGTTTTGGAGGTGCTCTGACCCAGTCGTCTAGCCATCACAATTTGGCCCTTGTCAATGTCGCTCAGACCCTTGCGCTTGCCATTTTCTTTCAAGAATTTCAGGAATTGACTGTTTGCTTGCTGCATATATATCCCACCCCTTGACAGATGCCATTGGAATAAGATGATCAATGATATTCACTTCACTTGTCAGTGGTTTTAATGTTGTGGCTGATTGGTGTTGATTCCAATAGACAGAACAATGCCCGGAGGAATATAAGCTGTGAACTGGGGATGTCTAGGCGAAATGTCCCAATACAGCATATTAAGCAATGAAGTGGCCACTTTTACATACATGGCGGATAATTCCGATATTCATAAAAATACATTGTACATACATACATTGTAGTGGTCATGTTTGGGCTAGAGCTAGGTTGATAATGGCCCAGATAAACAGCCAACAGTAACTTATTTTTGCTTTTTGTTTTTGTGACTGCTCAGTTATATACTGTGATATGATGAGTGTGCTTATGTTGTTGTCCATTTGAAGGGATTCAATAAAAAAAAGTTGGTGGCGCCTCGTGTTTTCGAAGCATTTTAGGGCGCTTCATGTGGAACGGCCCTAAGTCAAACACTTGCTTCCCATTGACTTTTACCACCAAACGCCCAGCAGTACCATTCAAAATGTGAGACATCCTGTCTCTTTCTCCCTGTCCAGAGCAAGAAATCGCCTCTGGAAAAAAGTTATTGGATTCCCCTCATATTTGAACGTGGACTTCTTTCCTATATATAGCGAACCGTGACATTTTCAGCCGCACGAAGGAATTATTGAGATAAGAAGTGAAATGTGCCTTCTGCAAACATAGTGTGCTTCGGTACATTTAATACTCAACAGTATACCTTTATATGAAGCGGGATCAGGATCGCAGCCTATATACAGATTGAAACCATTGCACCATTGCATTTTTGGATGTTTTTTTTTTTCTTTCCCTTTTTACTTTTCCTCCCTTTTCTCCTCCTCCTCTCTCTTGTTGTTTCTCTACTGGTACAGAGCCAATGCGCAAACCGAGAGGTGTCGATGTGATTGGGTTACAGTTCACCAATGCATTGATCCGTCCTGGTGCCCAGAGGCTGCCAGGGATCCAAGGAAGGAGGGAGGAGAGAGATAGAGGGAGAGCGCGCGAGAGAGAGAGAGAGAGAGAGAGAGAGAGAGAGAGAGAGAGGGGTTGAAAATGAAATGGAGAACAATGTAAAGGGGTCAGATCACACATAAAGACTGGCACTAAGGAGCTGAGTATTCCCAAAAACAGAGGGAGAAAAAACTATGTAAGACAAGACAAGACAAGATAATCTAAGATAATATAGTACTTCATTGATCACCGAAAGGGGAAATTCAGGCGTTGCAGCAGATCAATGTGAAAGCATAAAGTACAGAGTCATAGTCGGAGAATGTACATTCCTTATAAAATAATAAACTTTATTGTGCACTAGGTGGAAATTTTCCTTTGGCTTCATCATGTGGTTCATATACACAACAGAATAAATATTGTTAATAGACTATTACAATATTACAATACTAAGCAATATGTACTGTATATTGTCTACAGTGTATACACACATGCTGTATACACTGTATCTATCTAACTTTTTTTTCTGAGTAGTAAGCGACTGCAAGCACATCGGTACATTTAGTTAAAACAAATATTAAGCAGTGTTGTAGTTTAAACTTTCACAATTTCTTTGTGCATGTGAAGAGAGGAGCATGTGTGTGTGTGTGTGTGTGTGTGTGTGTGTGTGTGTGTGTGTGTGTGTGTGTGTGTGTGTGTGTGTGTGTGTGTGTGTGTGTGCGGGTGTGTGTGTGAAAGAGAGAAAACATTCAAATGTCTTCAGATTGCCAATTGCGATATGTTTATTTACACCTGGTTGTTAAAACTTCACTACTCACTTTGTGTGTGCGCGTGTGTGTGTGCGTGTGTGTGTGTGTGCGTGTATGCGTGTGCATGCGTGTGTGTGTGTGCATGTGCGTGCGTGTGTGTGAGTGTGTGTGTGTGTGTGTGTGTGTGTGTGTGTGTGTGTGTGTGTGTATCGTCACAACTCACGGTAAAGGGAGAAAATGAATTCCCACATTGCTGACTCTAAAGACAAGCATGGATCGCATTACCTTGGGCCTCTGGACCACACACAGCCACTCTGCACTGTATATTTGCTCTCTCTCTCTCTCTCTCTCTCTCTCTCTCTCTCTCTCTCTCTCTCCCTCCCTCCCTCATTCTCATCTCACCCCTCGTCTTCCTCCGTTTGCGCGTATCCAAAATGTCTTCCTTTTGAATTTCCTTCAAAAACTTTAAAGTAGAATGAAATAAATAAATATGTATGTATGTATGTACCTTCTTTCTTTCTTTCTTTCTTTCTTTCTTTCTTTCTTTCTTTCTTTCTTTCTTTCTTCCCCCCCACCCCACCCCTCCCCACGTTCAGCTTTTTTTTTTTTTTTTTCACACGTCCAAATATCCCAGAAAGCCCGCACGGGCTCTGGAGATGGGTGGTTTGTGGTGAGCAGAATTTGCTCGGTATCCAAACATACAAGGTGTTGGTACAAGTGAAGGGATATCGGTGCAGCGCGGCGAGAGCCGAAAAGGAGAAGCTGCGGTTTTCCTCTTGCTTCACAAAACGGCACCAGAGTGGAATTTACGCAGATTTGTATTTTTGTCTGTGTGTGTGTGTGTGCGTGTGTGTGTGTGTGTGTGTGTGGTGGGGGGGTGGGGGTTGATTTTGCCGTATATTGCAGACGCAACAAAAATAAATGATCGTTTTTCTTTTTTTTCCCCTCGTTTTCTTGCGGTGGTGCTTTCGTGTCGTCGCCGTCGTAGTGATTCTGGGGTTTCCACCGGTGTTGGAATCGCTAACGACATCTTCCTGGTTTGGGCTGAGGCTCTCACTTCCTCCTCTGATTTCATTTAGAGATCCATCCTCTGGTAGATGGGCTTCATCTGCTCCTCCTTTCCCCCCTCTCTCTCCTCTCCTCTCCTCTCCTCTCCTCTCCTCTCCTTTGCTCTCTCCTCCTCTCATTTCTTCTCATTTCCTCTCCTCTCCTTCCCGATCATTTCATTTCCTTTCCTCCTCTTCTCCTCACCCCTCTCCTGTCTTTCCCTCTCCTCTCGTCATCTCATCTCCCCCCACCTCGTCTCCTCCCCTCACCTCTCTTTAATTACCTTTCCTTTCCTTTCCTCTCCGTCGTCTCCCCTCCTCTCTCTCCTCTCCTCCCCTCGCATATCTTCTCCTCTCCTCACCTTTCTTTTTCCTCTCTTCCTTTTCTCTCCTTTCCTTTCCTCCCCTCTCCGTCCTCTGCCCTTCTCTCCATTTATTCACTTTCCTTTCCTTTTGCCTTTCCTCTCCTCACCTCCCCTCCTCCCTCCACTCCTCTCCTCGCTTCTCATTTCCTCTGCTTTCCTTCCCTTTAATTTAATGTCATTTACTTTCCTTTCCTCTCCCTCTCTTCTTCTCACTCCTCTCCTGTCTTTCCCTCTCCTCTCGTCCCCCCATCCTTTCCTCTCCTTTCCTCTCCTTCATATCGCTTCCTTTCTTCTCCTCATCTCTCCTGCCCTCCCATGCCCTCTCCTCAACCTCTCCCCTCCCCTCCTTTGTCCTCTCCTCTCTGCTCTCCTCTCCTACATCCTCCTTTCCTCTCCTCTCTTCTCTTGTCTTCTATTCTCTCCATTAATTTCCTTTCATTTTGTTTTGCTTTCCTCTCCTCTCATCTCCTCTCCTTTGCTCTCTTCTCCTTTCCTTTCCCTTCTTTTTTCCCCCTCTCCTTTCCCCTCACCATCTCTCTTTTCCTTTCCTTACCTCGCCTCCTCCCTTCCTCTCCCCCCTTCATCATCAACCCTACCCTCTCGTCTCCTCCCCTCCTCCTCAACACTACACCATTCCATGCCCATTCCCCTCTCCCTCTCCTGTCCTCAACCCCATCCCCTGCTCACCTCCTCATCCCCTCCCCCCTCCCCGACCTCGCTCCCTCTCTCCTCCGTCCCCCCACCTCCCCATCGCCTCTCCTCCTCTCTCCTCACTCCCTCCCCATCCTCTCCTCTCCTCCTCTCCTCCCTCGTCCCTTCATCTGCTGAGACAGATCTGAGGCTCCTCTGTCGGTGACAGAAGTAGGCTGCCTCGTGCGGCGGCGTCGGCCCAATCAGCGTAGATCTGCATGGTAATGTGCAGCAGGGGCGGGATAATGAAGTTCCCAGCTTGCCGGCTGGAAGGCTATCCTCCGGTGTGCAGAGTGATTTATCTCCTCTGTCAAGAGCCAGAACAGCCAGGACTTGTCCTTCCCAATGGTCCCCGGGAACAGGAGTCGTTCGGAGCCAGATAAGAGATGGCGAGAGTGGGAGGGCTCCTTGCAAAACCTGAAACGGCCCCTATATTATAAACTAAAGCGATGCTGGAGACAGCAATTTGAATATTTCAAATTTTAGCCTATAACGACCGAACAGGTACATAACATTTTACTCCCTTTTGTCCACTAAAGTGTGCACCTATCCATCACACCCATCCCGCCAGAGGCAGTGTGACAAATTACAAAGCAACTCTCCGCAATGATTTATAATGCAACGTGGCTGCAAAACAAAAGCCAAATTGTTGCACGTAAGAAGACACTGGACCCGGATTTGTTTTCGCTGGATCTCTAATATGCGATGGTGTAATCCGACTACATTAAGTTCAGTTAACTCGCTGCTAGTGATCTCCAATGATCAAAATCGACATAAAAAATCACATCAATTACGCCGTAATCTCTCCATATTTGCCCTGCTCCTCATCCTAAAATATTATTTTAGTGCATTAAAACCTAGAAGTGACGTGATGCGTATCACTCTCTCTCTCTCTCGCTCCCCCGCTAATCGCAGTCTTGACAGCGCTACGTTCAGTCCTCGGACTCTCGGGAATTGGGCCCGGTCGCTTTAAATCTCTGTCAGTCTTGACCTTGGACAAAGGAGTTAAATTAGCCCAATGAAGTACATAATGAGTTCATTTAGGTAATTAAGCATTCAGGTGGAATGCTCGCCGAATATGCCCGAGGTCTTTTTGAATGATTGAGACACTAAATAAAACAAATTATTATTATTTGGGGGGGCAAACAATGTTTTCTATATCTGAGGTTAGAGTTGAGTTGGTTTTATTTTGATCAATTTAACAAACCTATTTAAAAAAAATTCTGGAAACATTGGGATTGTAATTGGATAATGTGTTCGACAAAGTCATGCAAGGGTGTAATAATCCTATTCACATTCATGTTGCTTTTTTGTTACGGCCCAAAAAAGACATTTCATGGCAGACAGTTTTTTCAAATGTGCAATTTTTTTATTTATTTAACTTATTTTTTAGCCTCATCCCTATGTAATAAGGAGCAAGACATTATCATTTTAGTTAATATTATCAATAATCATTGTCATAATAAAGCCTCCTTCATACTCACTCCGTAATTGTACTACTGTACTACTGTATGCGACAGTTGTATCCTCCCCCTAGCGGCTGTTGGATGAATGAGAGTTTGAAACTCACTTTATAGTGTTTAGAGAAGAATTAGAAGAATCTTTACTGTTCACATGACATGCCACACTACAACACATGCATTCACACCGTGGATGGTGGCCGGTGAAATGTGGCCTCCTCCTGGCTTGTCCTTCCTCCAGGGGGGCAGCCAGGAGCAGTGAGCAGCATTTGACGATGTGCCCGGGCACCTGGCTCCAAATGTTCATCGCTGGTCAGATGATGATGTGTGCATGTTTTTGGTGTATATGGAGGAAACCCCATGTGAGCACGGGGAGAACATGCAAACTCCACACAGAAAGGCCCCTTATTGGGAGATAACCCGCCAGAGCACGGTACCAACAGGTGGGAATCAAACTGAGGACCTTCTCGCTGTGAGGCAGCAGTGCAATTCACTGTGCCACCGTGCCACTGCACTGTTTGCAAAGTGCGACAAAATACAAGAAAAACATACACACAATTTGCTTATATAAAATTTTCTTTTTATTAATATTGAATATGGTGACATCCAACGTTTACCTAAATAACATCATTATTTTGAAATATGTCATTTATTTGCTTGCTTTTAAGCCCAGTTCCAATATAAAAAAACTTGACCAACGTCACTTAATACTGTCGTACTGAAACTTGTCGCATGAGTTGAAATATTTTGACGCATCCCGGAGCATCATTTGTTCTTGTCATTTGAAACAGGCTTTAAATCAGAATTTACAGAAATGACTCAATGAAATTTAAACAGATGTTTTTAAAGTAAAGTTGACCACAGTTAATGTTTTCCACCAGAATAACAAGATTGCAAGATCATATTCCTTGTTTGAAGGGATCTGGTGGTGTAACAACAGTACAATACAATGCTAGGAGAAAAGGCTTGTCTAAGCAAAAACAATTTGAAGTCCAACTTTTAAATCCACTTTAATTCTCTGCTAATTTGAAACTGGTTTTACTAACTCATGCTGTAGTGTTTGGTTCTAAGTAGTCTTTTATTATTTAAAAGCAACTAAAATTAACCGCAGATTGTCCTAAATACCAAAACCTCTGCTCAGCATTTGAAGCATTTCACATGAAGAAAAATTTTGAAATAATATATTTTTTACTTTAATGAGAATAGGCTTTTTCCCCACCTCCCTGCTCGTGCTTAATTAAAACAAATGAACAAAGCCAGAGGTTCTTATTACCCAATTTGCTTTAACCTGACGATTGTTGACTTCAAACCTTGTGTTATTCTCCCATTATACTCCCAATGGAAAAGTCTAGTGGATAACAAAAAAAATAATTAAAATAATGCAAAAAATCGTCAATATATGATCATGATCAGCATGCTATAAAGGTATCTGATTATATTTGGGTGTTAAGAAAAAATTTAAAATGTATAATAAATAAATAAGCAGAAGATTTCGGAGCACACCGTCATTTAGTACATGAAGTGTAGACAGTTTTCTCAAAGTGCACAAGAAGTGTAAACAGAATTGAAAATGCTGTTATTGCTTCTTTAGATGCTGAAAAAGAATTTGACCGAGTTAATTTGACCGAGTTAATTGGACATACAGTATCTCTTTTCCACCCTCAACAAATTTGGCTTTGGAGAGTCACTCATTCAATGGGTCAGAGTTCTGTACAACTCACCATCTGCTTCTGCCATCACCAATGGTAACACTTCACAGCATTTCACCCTACAATGTGGCACAAGACAAGGTTGTCCGCTCTCAACTTTGCTATTCGCCATCTTTATTGAACCCCTCACGGCGACCATTCGTCAAAACACTAATATCATTGGCATACAAACATACAAACCCTATTCACAAAATGAGTTTATATGCAGACCATATTTTGTTATATTTACGGAACCCAATATCTAACATCCAGATACCCCGCGCTGAACACACTCAGCTATGTAGATGGGTACTCAGGACTCACGGCTGGATGGGGTGCCTGGTCGGCTGTGGTGTTGATCTGTCGTCACAGAACTTGGCTCCGGGCCTGCAGTCCGTGCCCAGCGGCTGCAGCCTACGGCTGCGTCTTGTGCCTGCACATGGGGGTGACTGCAAGGGGGGGTGCTCAGGGCTCTCCTGTGGCTCTGGGGTGTGTGTACGGCTGCAGCACTCAGGGGTGGCTTCGGGGCCTTTTCCGCTGCTTGGAGTCACTACAATATAATGAACTACCTTATACTGCAGAACCAATTGGGACAAGTCCTGCACACTCACCGGTGGACACATCACACACACAGACACACATACAGGCGATCTCATCACAGGCACACACAGACCACCAGCACCTGCTTTGACCACTCCCCAACACCCTCCTGGTTACATACCTCTCCTTTTCTTCCTCATTTACTGCCATACCAGTGACAGGAAGAGGCCACTTCCCAAATTGCTGTTCCAGTTTTCCTGGACTTAATTAACTCGATACATGTGTTTCGATACATGTTGTCTTCTAATGTTCATGTTTTTCCATGTACATGTTGTTTGGTCCTATGTTTAATTGTCTCACCCGTGGTGAACCTCCCCCTCTTGGAGTAGTGATTAGTTGTTTATAGACCCAAACATGGTAAAATAGTTTAACAAAGAGGGGGATTGGTGGCGGTTCTGTACAACAAAAAGCTGTACTCTTTTCATCCTACAGGTCGTCCACGATCAGAATTATTGCATCAGTTTTTGAATATGAAGAATTAATAAAGAGTTGCATTGGAGGTTGAGAACTTGAACTCCACTTGCAGACCAACTCTGTCCTAGATTCACTAGCAAACAAATACGGTGTGTTGTATGCCAAGCATGCTGACAGCACAGGTTAAAATGTATATATATATATACTTTTAAAAAGGAGAGTCACTATACATTTATACCTCTGCTCGACACTTCTGTGTCGAGCAGAGGTATAAATGCGTCTGTTTAACAAATTATTCATCTTAAATAAATATAAAATGTAAAATAATTGTCGGAAGGCCGTTATATTGATTTTAAGTGTTAAATGAAAATGTAAAATTGTAAGTAAATTCTTGGAGGGGCCGTGCCGATGCTGTGCCAAATCCTGGCGGGGAGCTTTGAAAATAATGAAAATTGTCCGGGGGGATACCTGATGACCCTGATTTTTAGTTTTGTGCAGTGACTATAAAACATTGAAATAATATAAGTAAATCTATAATTTATATATATAATCTTTATATACAGACAGATAGATAGATTATGTAGATGTACATTATATATATATATATACAGTATATATATATATATATATATATATATATATATATAAACATCTTTTATCTATAATGTTACTTAAGAAATTGTAGTTCTCACTGAATCTTAGATTTTTTTTTGATTAGATTCAACTAATTGTCATTGCACAGAGTACAAATACTGAGGCCATGAAATGCAATTCTCTGCATTTTACCCGTCCCAGTAACTGACGTATCTAGGAGCAGTGGGCTGCCATACAGCAAAGCCCGGGGAGCAGTTAGGCAGTTAAGTGTCTTGTACTAGACGAGCCGCTCTACCTCCTGAGCCACTGCCCCGCTTTACAATATATAAATGACGACAGTTAAAAATATAAATTATATACATATTTATATATTTTTTTACCATGTTCCGAGCCGCTGCACCCGAGGCCGCGGCCTGTGGAGCTGTCCATGGTCCTGCAGTTTCAAGGCCATCTGTGGTTCAATGCCAGTTTTGACCACACTATCACTATTCCCAATAACTTTAAGTTGTTTTTTTTCAGATTTATTTTGAGTTCAATAGGAATTATAGAACAGTTTTTGTCAACAGTTGTAACGCCTTATTTGTACAAACAATTATTCAAGGTTTCAACAAGTTGCTTTTGGAGTGTGTTTTGAACACCACAATGGACTGCTGCACATTCCGCTGCCTACTGTACAGATGCTGTGACAGCAATAATAATAACAATAATAATAAATACAGCTGCAGGCAGTAATACACAGGGTCCATTTTATTTGTTTTAGGCGCGTGTTCCATTTTTGGTTTTGTGTAATGCAGCGAAATCTACTGAAATCTCCTTAACTTAAGTGTTTTTCATTTTTAGTAGATTTATTGCGCATATAAGCACAATCTTCTGCATTGGGACATTTAACACATGTACCAACTTCATAATGCCATTCATTGGTATGTTTCAAATACATTTCTGTTTCCATTTTAAATTGTGGCTTTGATGTGCAGTATTTCAATCATTTGTTTTGACTATGTCTAAATATATGTACATCTAGAACATTTGCTGCTGCTTGGTTTTCAACTTCAGTAGTCCAACTTCCAACTTTAATTTGTGATAATTGTGAATAATTTTCAGCAGATACCCAGTCATGTCTAAATTACTGTACAAATTGCAGTTTTCTTTCATTGTTTCACTCATCATAAGTCTAATTTTCCTGTGATTTTCTTTGTTTTCAATTATTGAAAATCATAACGCTCGAAAGAAGCTGTAACCATCGGAAACAATGGATTTGGTTTCACAAGGGTCACTCATTGCTATAGATTTCTGTATTTTTAAATTCTTATTTGAATGTGAAATGTGACATTTTAAACAAACTTTCTTTTGTTGATATATTGTCAAAGGTCCTACAGATTCATTGACTATAATTACATCCTTTATATTCAAGATTGTTTCATCTTTAGTGGTTTCCTCAATGAGTGGAAAGTAGAATAAGAAAGAAGTATTCATACATTTTTGTACTGTTTTTTACTCATTTGTAGAGAATTTGAATTTGTTGTGAAATCATAATTCGTTTGTTGTACTTCTTCATGACACACATTTTTGTTTCAGTATCTTTACTATTTATTGATTTTTATTTTTTGTCTTAATTTCCCTCAAACATTCTCAGTACGGGCAGTAGTGACAGGAAATTACTGTGTTTTTTTCATTGACGAACATTTCAGTTATGATGTCTTTGGGATGGAATTCACGTCTTTCGTTAATGTTTTTGCTACTGGGTGTTTCGCAATTTTCACTTGCTTGGTGATGTCGTTGTGTTTTAACAACTTCTGTCTGTAGTCCGGTAATTTTAAATATCGGTTGAGTTTGGCAGGATGAATTATTATTATGACAGAAATTATGAATGACAGATTCAATGTTGTTGTAGTAAGCTACAGAACTACTCAGTAAGTCATACTCATTCAGCCCTATTAGGTTCCTTGCTTGTGAATCAACAATTACATATCACGATCCTTGCTTGATAATTGCACATGAAATTCCCAAAATAGTTAACAAACATGCATCATTATTATTTAACAGTGATTTCTTAAGTGCTCTATCAATTAGCATAGCGATACTATACAATGAAGAGTCATAGTGAGCTACACAAATGCAGCCAGTAAACAGGTCTGCATACCTTATTTGGAATGTTATATTAGACATAATTTGTCTTGTTGGAAATTCTGTTATAGTATCTTTTTTGAACTGGAACATCATTCTACCAGACTTTTTCATATCCTGATAAAGATTATTTTCTTTCATCAAAACATCATCTAGCTCTTTTTACGTCCATGTGCAAACATTCTGAATCTTGTTTTCGGGAACTGTGTTCTGGAGTCTCCAAATTGTGAATCATCCTGGTTAATTGATCCTCTTAACGATACCGAGGGAAGGGAATCATCACTTACATTGAAAGATTTTTTCATTTGTGTTTTTCTTCAGTACTTCTTTTTTAAATAGTGACTGACCTTGATGACTGGATTTTTGGACAATGGCTTCTTATTATCTTAGATTTTCGGCTATTTTTCAGCATCTGCAACAATAACAAAAACAACTTTTGTAATCACTTTTCATAACAATAACAATAAATTGTTTTAATTTCAGAAATATAAAAATAGTAAGACTTTATTGTATTTTTTGTGTTAATACAATTATACAATTAGAAAATTGTATATGAACTGAATGAATATGGAACTTTAACATTAATTTGTCAATACAATTATTATGAAAGAATTTGTCAATATCACAAACACTTTCTGCCTTTTCACTTCTCACTTTCAGCCATTGCACAGCCTCTATTTTTACGACACCTCACTGGATCTCGAACGCATCACTTAGTCGCGCATGTCAGCGGATGTGACTCTACGTGGTCACGTGTTTTTGTGGATTACTTTTTTTCGCAATTTCATTAATCTGGCAAAATAATGGTGCCTAAGGGAAATAATATATCAATTGAACAGATCAACAGACATCTACAAGGTAAAAAGGTACATAAATACACACATTAGTAACGTCGAACCACTACAGAGCAACAGAGTCTACACTGTACACTGGACACGGTCCAATGGACATTCTGAATTGGAATCTGTACATTTATAGAAAATAGTATGATGACATCATAAAGTGTCTTACTGTAATTCTCATCTCGTTCATTTTGTTTATGAATAGTGACGCGTCAGTAAGGCAAGACCAGCTGAATATTTCGGATCAAAGTCATTTGGTTTTTCACAAATACCTGCTCCGTATGTGGATAGATTTGGATGAAACTTAAACCACAAGATCCATGTAACATATCGGTTCGTAGCTTCTGTCATTATTGTGTTACAGATACTTAGCCGGGTTGGACATATTTCGGCGTGAAATGCATTGGACCGTGTCTGTGATATCGATCAAATTTGGTTGATTTTTCGCTATTTTCTGCTCATCTGGATTGATTTTGAAGAGAATTCAACCACGAGCTGTTTGTACAGCTGTTTGAACATACCGGTTCAAACACGACGTAACCGTGTTTGAAGGTTTTGCCGATTTTGTGTTCCAGATAGTTTTAGATTTCAAAATTCCAAGAATTTTCCCAGAACATGCATAGAACAGGGCCAGTTTTGCACCAAATGCATGCATAGTACCAAATTTGAATATGCGCAAATAGCACTGCCGCATCTGTGTGACAACGCAGTTAGGGGTGCTTTTCAACGTTTTCGGATGCTTTGTGAATTAGACGCTTGGGTGTGAGGGTTGCTCCATGGCCCTCTGGCTTCTCTGGGGGCCCAGGGGTCTTCTGTGGCCACAGGGCAGGGTACCTGGGGATTTCCTGTAGTCGAGGGGTGTTATTATTTATGTTATTAGTTATTATTATTATTATTATTATTATTATTATTATATATTTTATACGTTTTACTTTGTATTTTTGACCACTCTATATTGTACAAAA
>NC_137203.1:19479854-19499854 GCF_960531495.2 Zeus faber | reverse complement strand
CCCTTTCTCTCGCTCTCTCTGTGGTTTTCCCTTCCATCTCCTCCTCCTTCTCCTCCTCCTCCTCCTGCTCCTGCTTCTCCGCCGTCTCCTCCTCCTTCTCCTCCTCCCTCCCTCCCTCCCTCCCTCCTTCCTTCCTGGTGTAGCCCCTCTTCTGGACCCAAACAGGAAGGGTGTGGTGCTGAGGTGGCACACCAGGGTCGCGACCCGGCCCTCCCTCCCTTCATTAGAGCCTCCAGCTGGGCCGGGACGTCCGTTGATGTGGTCCGCCACGGAGGGGGTGGCTGGGGAGGGACGTCCCCTTAATTGTACCCTAGGTCATAGTGAAAGGAATGTCTGAGGTCTGAGGCCTTGTTACCGACACACACACATACACACACACACGCACACACACACACACACACACACACACACACACACTAAGTACACAGCATCCTCTCTCTCTCTTTCTCTCTCTCTCTCTCTCCCCCTCTCTCTCTCTCTCCCTCTCTCTCTCTCTTTCCCCTGTGTGTCTCGTTGTCCTGTGTTCTCCACCTCCCATACACCCACCCCTGCGGAGAAGGCCACTAATTGGCACATTGGCTGCCAGTGTGGGTGTGGAGGGAATGTCAGAGCGCCACGCCGGAGCAGGGAACCCACAGCCATCTCAAGAGAAACACAGGGACCCCGTGGGGCGGGGGAGAGGAGGCGGGGGAGGAGGAGAGATGGGGGTGGGGGGGGGGCGACGACGACGATAAGGGCGCCCAACTTATCAGCCCTTCTTGACCGCTATTGATACTAAAGAGAGATCGTGAGAGGGCTATTAAACGCATCGAGACACCCCAGGTCACAAGTGATCAACTTATTTGATCTCAACGCCTCGTTTTCAACAATATTATATGGACTTTATAAATCAATATATTTCAATTTATCGATATGTCAAATTATGCGACTTTTCTCGATATTTTGAGATGTGATTAAAGATCAATGGATTGAACAGGGGTACAGAGATTTTCCAAATACAGGCAATTCACAGGTATCCATATCCCCGAAAGGATAAAAGCCAAAACCAAAGCCAAAAAGTTTTTATCCTGCAAAAGGAAAATCTGAGGAATACATTTCGTTTTTCCAAAGAATGTCTGTGAGAAGTCCTCCATTCTAATTCCTTAGGCTGTGGAGAATCATTTTCTATGTGCATGTGCTAAAAGCCAATTATTTACCTTGTAGATCCGCATAGGCCGCACAACAACAGTCGTACAATGATTATTCATAACAAACATCTGAAGAACTTGGATTTAAATCACTCTCTTTTTCCTTCCATGAAAAAGGCAGCCAGCGTATTATTAGAAATAATAGCCTAATTTAACAGATATATGAATCTTTTGATTGAATGATTTCTCATTGAGGGACTTATATTTCAGCCAATTAAATTGAAACATGTTGGAATATTGTAAGTTGACAAAGTTATAATTACAGCAGAGCTTTCAGAGAATTCTTGATGAAGAATTGATGAAGAATTCATTTCTCTTAATTTCTCTGAAAGAGCTGATTCCATCTTTCAAATATCCATTATTATAATATTCTTACCTGTTGATTACTGAATCTGCTATTTTACTAACTGTTAACCAAAATGTCTATTTACCTACCCATTCAAGTGAAAATAGAATAAACTGATTATATGTTGATTATTTAAATGTTACAATTATTAAGCAATTTACTTTTTAACGTTTTTTGGTTATGTGAAAACTTTTAACAAATGATACCTATTATTGAGTGTTCCCCTTCCATTTATTTCTCTTTTTCTATCAAATCTCCATTTGGGAGTCTCAAAATTGAGAAACATTGTATTCCAAGGACATGTAAGAGCACAGACAGATGACAATTCATGATCCAAACTCAACATAATTTGTAATGTTCTTCTTAGTGACACATATTTATAATTTCAGTAATGGAGCCATTCGCAGGCCACTACTCAACAATGGCAACCCTGCTATTTGCCTGAGGCTAAAGGGGTGTAGTAGTAGGTGGCATAACAGACATTGAGACCAAAATAGCCTGGTGAAGAAAGCTGGTTAGAGTGGGTGGGTGCAGGGGAGTGGGTGACCATTGGTGCATTTCGACTTGTGGTGGGCAGAAGCGCAGGGGGCCCCAAAAGAAGGGAGGGAAGGTCAGGGACTGATAGCCCACAGGGCTGGCAGAGCCTCAGCCCGTGAAGCACGCAGCCAACTTTCCAGTCAACACATGACTCAGTCAGCAGAGATGCGCCCGAAATAAATGGCTTCCCTGTTTCAGGCGGAACCACACCCTCTTGTGGTTTCTTGGAGGGCAGCGTGGGCAGGCAGGCAAGGCGACCGCCCCACTGGGGCTTCTGGGGATTCTGGGGCCGGGGACGGGGCTGTGTGGGGGCGGTGGAAGAGGTATGGGGGGCGGGGGCTGGGGGGTGGGGGGAGCGGATGTGTGTGTGGGGCGGTGAGTGAGGTACGCAAGGGCGTATTTGGGTTCCAAAAATGTAAAGGGCGTGCCTTCAGCCTGCTCATTGTTTATTGTTTACCCACAAGGCCGACGGTAAACAATGGCACGCCCTCCGTGTGGCTACCCTTCCAACGGGGCTTTGGGAGGAACTTATTCCTTCCATCCTCCATCCTCCTGTTCAGGGCCCTCGCGCTCTTTGTCTCTTTGTCTCTTTGCCTGGCCGCGTTCACCGTCCCTCCTCCTCCTCCACCTCCCTCGCCCCTATTGTCCGGAGCCACGTACGTGTGGCGCTCAACCGTTGGCTCTCCGAGGAAAGGAGCACCGACTCCCGCGCGGCCGCCGCCAGGACTCGGAGCCTGGTTCTGGCCCAGGAGCCCGGGCGATGTTTGCCCTCCTCTTTCCTCGCTCATTCTCGCCCTCCCTGTTTTGTCACGCTCTCTCCCCTCCATGTATATGTTCGTGTCTCCGCCCTCATTGGGTCTCGTTAGCTGTCAAGTGTCATCTTTATTAGCGCTCTCAGTGAGTCACAGGACTGACAAGAGAGGGCTGCGAGTCAGTCTTTCATTACTCGCAGCGACGGAAGTGTCATTCTCTCCATCTATTATTCATTTTCTCTTTAACCAGGTAGAAGTGGCCTCCTCGCCCAGGGCTCACATATACAATGAGTCACCCCAGCAAGAAAAAATATGATTTATATATAATAAAAAAATATACTGTATATTATATATACATTGCATATAACAATCATTTTTACAGGATACAGTAAATGATGCACATTATTCATTTACATATATATATATATATATATATATAAAATATACTATAATATACACTGACTTATTTGTTCATTTATGTTCTTTATTAATGCAAAGATGTGAATGTCGTTGATTGGGTGTTTTCGTCATCAACTTACCAAAACATTGCCTATTTAAACTTTGTTTTTCCTTGTCCCCTTGAATATGGAACAAAGCATAAATGTGTTTTTTCTTTTTCTTTTGTTTCCTTGATACACAAATGTTAAAGCTTTTTTATCTCTCTAGCTCTAAAAGAGAAAATGCTAATCATTGCACAATTAATTACATGAATGTGAGAAAATTATTGCTTTTTTTTTTTGTTTGTTTGTTATTTTGTGTTTTTTTTTTCTTTGCAAACATTTCTTAAATTTGCTCAGGGAGAGAGCAAAACTCTTTAGGGAGTACCACCTTGCCTGCATTAGATAAAAAAGATCAAACCGAAAGCATGCAACCTCTAATCCAAACAGACACACACACGCACACACACACACCCATAGTAACCCACAAACAACACACACACACACACACACACACACACACACACACACACACACACACACACACACACACACACACACACACACACACACACACACACACACACACACACACACATCCATAGTAACCCGCACACATGCACACACGCACACATGCACACAGACACACACACACACACACACACACACACACACACACACACACACACACACACACACACACACACACACACACACCCACCCATAGTAACCCACACACACGCCCTGCTTGCAAACACCAAAACGCACACATTGACTAAAGCCTCTAGGAGCTCCAACTTCTCAAAGTTGGTATGATGAGAAGAACAAGAAGAGCGGCAGAGAGAGTGGGACAAAAGAAGTGGGGGAGAGAGAGAGAGAGAGAGAGAGAGAGAGAGAGAGCGAGAGAGAGAGAGAAAACAACATTACATCTGCTAGCCTAGAATTAGAGCGTGAATGTATTGTCACTCAAGTGTGTGCTGCAAACCCCAGGTTTCCTCACAAACAGGGACGTCTCCCTCGCCGCCTTTTCCCCCGGAGGACTGGGTGCGTTTGGGGAGATAATTGACGAGTCCCCTGGCATGCAGCGAGCGAGCGAGAGAGAGAGAGAGAGAGAGAGAGAGAGAGAGAGAGAGAGGGAGAGAGGGAGAGCGAGCGAGTGCCACACAAGGCCTTGTGCCTCACACAGTGTGTGTACATCAGTGTGTGCGGCAAAACAACAGACTGGCAATGCAGAAACGTGTGTGTGTGTGCGTGTGTGTGTGTGTGTGTGTGTGTGTGTGTGTGTGTGTGTGTGTGCGTGTGCGTGTGCGTGTGCGTGTGCGTGTGCGTGTGTGTGTGTGTGTGCGTGTGTGTGTGTGTGTGTGTGTGTGCGTGTGTGTGTGTGTGTTTGTCCATGTATGTGCCGGTGTGTGTTTACCAAAAGAGGGAGGAGGAGAAATGAGTGATTAATCCTTTCTTTGTGTGGAGTAATCCAGATCCGCTAGGCGAGAGAGAGAGAGAGACGGAGAGAGAGACAGAGAGAGAGAGAGTAATGAGAGATGAACCTGAAAGAACTCAGCCTCCGTGAATACACATGCGAGGAAGGCCGGCGTGGAGCTCCCTCTCGTTTTTCCCCTCTCCCTCTCTTTCTCTCTCTCTATTCCTCTCCTCAAACTCCTTCTCTCTGACTCCCTCCCTCTGTCTCTCTCTCCATTCCCGTGTCCCACCATCCCTCCGCCCGTGCAGCACTTCAGTGTCTGACTGTGAACTGTTATGTCTCAGTTTGGGCTTCTTCTCTCTACCTGCTCAAGCTGCATCGATGGAACTCCGCAGCCTTTTTGCTTTTCCCCATCGAGCGGCTAGAAAGACTAGTTGACTTGTTGGTGTCACCGTGCAACGTGCACATGCAAAGTTATATTTGTTTAAACTGGTAAAGTTCTGGCAAAGTTGTTGTTTTCACAATTTTTTTTTTTTGCACAGAAACGCTTTGCCAACAAAGTGTTTGGCCAAGCAGCAAAGAAAAAAATGATTTATTTAAAAATGATTTCCATTTATTTACAGCTGTTTTTTGCATGTTTTAGAGAGTTTCATTAATTGTTGTCATTTTCCAAGTGTTTTACTAGGTATACATTCTATGGGCTAAATTATCGCTTTTCTATGGCCGTATTATCAATAACCCTTTTTTTGTTAACCAGGGTGAATCCCATCAGACATGATGGCGCCGGTGACACAGAGCCAACTTCCCTATATATGGCAAACACTTCCTCTGTCTCCGCACTTGAATGAAGCCTGCACGTTTCCACCGGCACGGATTCATTCATCGGAAAGAAAATAAGCAGAAGCTATGTACACGTGTTAGGGTGTGAGACATACAGTTAGATGGTCGAGTGTGTTTATGTGTGTGTGTGTGTGTGTGTGTGTGTGTGTGTGTGTGTGTGTGTGTGTGTGTGCGCGCGCACGCGTGTGGATTGTCAGAAACCCTCAAGTATGTTAAGGTAAGTATAAGTTGTATAATTGTAAGTATAATTGCTTGAGTTAAAACTTGCATTTACAGAACATAGTTTGTACAAGAGACGAAGATCAACAAAGAAAAATTGTTTTAGTGCGGGTATAGTCGCCTGTGGATGTACATAAAAGTGTGTTTGTGTGTGTTTGTGTGTGTGTATGTGTGTGTGTACGTGTGAGTAAGAGCGAGGGCATGCCAGCAGAGGATTGGAGTCGGCGCTCTCACACCGTCTGTCCCCGCTGCGCGCCTTCCCACCCGGAGCCTCCTTCGCCGCGGCCCCCCGCCGAGGCCTCTGATTGCCGTGGAAACTGCACTTAACGAGAAAATTAGGATTTGTCTCCTCCCGCATTTAAAAAGTGCGGCTTAATTGGTTTCATTTATTAGCGGTGGAAATAAATAAATATTGTGCTGTCTTATGTTCTTAGGTGCTGATTAACCGCTGATAAAGTAACTAACTGCTGGAGAAAATGAGATTCTCTTTCTCTCTCCCTCTCCCTCCCCCCACTTCTCTCTCTCTGAAACAAATGCAAACGCATGCATCAAATCATGCGCCGCTCAGACATATGGTCATCGAAATGCCCTTCAAACTCCTGGGTGCAGATGTGGAAAATTACTGCTCGGTCCAAACCTCCCCCTTGCACAATCAAGACTCCAGCCTGTGGCTTGGGAGCAGGTATTTTTATCTGCTGTGGCAACTGAACTTGCAAACACACGGACATGCAGACAGAATCAAACACCCAAAGTACATTTTAATACAAACACACTGTATAAACACAACACACACACACACACTTGGACAGACATGGACAGTAGGGGGACCGGGGTTGAGTGTGTGTGTGTGTGTGTGTGTGTGTGTGTGTGTGTGTGTGTGTGTGTGTGTGTGTGTGTGTGTGTGTGTGTCTGTGCGTGTGTGCGTCTGTGCGTGTGTGCGTGTGTGTGTGTGTGTGTGTGTATGTGTGTCTGTGTCTGTGTCTGTGTCTGTGTGTGTGTGTGTGGACGGTCCCCCACCGGCGGGTGACAGCGGTCAGTGGTCACCTCGCCCTCGCTGACTGGTGCAGTGTTGAACCGTGACCACAGGGCGACCACAGGGTTTTTCGGGGGCCAGGTGAGGATGCCCACACCGTGCCGAAGGAACAACAACAAACAGCGCTGGAATCGAATGGTGTGCCATGGACGGACGTTATGCGCGGGGGGCACGCGGAGGGCCGCGGACAGCGGTTACGGGTTTATTCCTGGACGTATTCATTACACAGTGAAAGGGTTGCAGTTGGGACGAGGCAATTGTGGCGCCAGCGTGTGATTGTGGCAAGACGGCCTGACCGCCCGCCCCTGAAAAAAATGGCTGAGCTCAGGAGGGAGAGGAGGGAGCGCTGCGCGGCGCGGCGCGGTCTGCACTCAACCAGCCCGACAACACACACCTTCTAATGGCAATTCCTCCCCGTCCTCGCCGAGAGAACGGGGCCTCTACTTGCTCAGATTTGTTAATGGGCGAGCGCCAGCGACTGAGTGATGGAGAAAAGATAAGCAGAGGTGGGGACGAGAGAAAGGGCTACTGAACCGGTTTAACAAGCACATACGGCGGAAAAATAAGAAAGGACCGTAAATAACAAGAAAAAAAAACTAACGAAAAAAAAACTGAGAAGCGCAGCGAGTGAGTCGGAGGATGGGGGTGGTTGGCGGTTGGTAAAGACACAGAGAGAGAGAGAGAGGGAGGGAGAGCGAGAGCGAGTGAACAAACTATTTCTTTATGAGAAGTAAAACCGTGGGCCTGTGAACGATGAGAGAGAGAGAGAGAGAGAGAGAGAGCGGTTCATTTGATGGCTCCCCGTCTCCACGGTGAAACACTTCGCTGGAGTCACCTTTCGCCTCAGCGGCGGCCTGTGTTGCCGGGGGTGCTTCACTGCGAGATGCTGTGTAGCTGTTGTGTGATGAGAACACCCTGAGGGAGACGCAGCGGGACACGGGGTGTTAGGGTTCAGCTTGTGTTTGCTTGCTTACAACCCGGGAAAGGGAAGGGAAAAGAAAAGAAAAAAAACGAGGAAAGACAAACGTAAAAGAAAAAAAAGAACAACAACAACAACAGCAAAAAAAAAAAAAAAACGCAGACATAAAATCAATGATGATACGGTTTTAGTGGAGGTTTAAAAGGGACCATTTAGAAGGGATCCCTGGGTGGAAGGTGATGTGAGCCGCAGCTTTGTGAAAGGCATGTGATCCGGCTCCACAGCGAGGTGCGAGGAGCAAGATGGGGTTTTTTTTTTTCGTTTTTTGTTTTTTTTACTTCCATTGTGCGATCGCTGTCTCTCGTGTGAGATAAGGACCTACAGCCCGATAAGCGAGAGCGTGTGGCGAGATGTTGGGAGATATCTGTCTGTCCGCAGATATTCCACGAGCCTTTACTTTCCGTCTGTGTATATCTACTTTTGCAATTAAAGTCGCCATCCCTAAGAATATTTCGTTCAAAAGAGAAACCCCACGTGTGACATCTTTTTTTTAAGCTGGCACTTATAAGAAACAGCCGTTCAATTCCGCTGTGCATGTACACCGATATATGGCGTTTACTTTGTCGGTGGCGGGGTCCACCACTGAGATCGGGCACAAGCGAGAAGTGAAATGCAACTGCGCTGAATTTGGACGAAGCAGCGTAACTAGTCGGGGCCGCTGAATTTTCCATATGAATGAACATCCACAAAAAAAAAAAAAAGGGGGGAAAAAGATGGGATGGAAAAAATATCCCCGCCGCCTCAAGCGATCAAGAAAATAAAACAAAGAATAAAAAAAATGAAAAAATAAATCATTCGGAAAAGGGAATAGTGAAGAATTCAACTGTTTTGGAGGGAAGTCAAGTGGTAAACACCAGATGTTGAAATACTGTAACAAATCATTGCGGGTTCCAACGGAATTCTGGGACCTGTAGTGTAATCCGCCCAACACAGGGTTTTTATGGATTGCCGCTTTAAGTTAAGTCTATGTGTGTGTGTGTGTGTGTGTGTGTGCGTGCGTGTGTGTGTGCGTGCGTGCGTGCGTGCGTGCGTGTGTGTGCGCGTGTGTGCGCGCGAGTGCATGCCTCTGCTTGTGCCTCCGCCCGCTAACACGCGTAAGCTCCGGCTTATCGGCCTTTTGAGGCTCGGCTAAATAAATAATACACCGTCGCTGAACGGTGACAGCTCTCGGTGGCAGCGAATCTGATTCCGGCCTCTTTAAGCGAGACATGCGGTTGAACGGAGGCTGTGAGATCTGAGGCTCGCGGTGCCTCTCAAAGAGAATGTCTGAATGGGCCTTTTGATAAGAAAACAGCTTGAAGCCATCCCACACAGGCATGGAAACAGCATGCACCTCCCGTGCGGGAGCCAAACAGATTGGACGGGATGTGATGCTGGATCCGTTCCTATTACCCATAAGAGCCAAGTGCGCGGAGTGATTGACAATGATTAAGCGCAAGAGGGTATGCTTGTGTCATTCCATGAAACATATTTCCTACGTGCCACTGCGTGGGAGGTTTGGGCAGAGCCTGTCCATCAAAACCCCAGACAGGTTGAACACAGCCTCTCCATTACAAGCGGATCTCGCCGCTCAGGATGAAATTACCGCTGAACTCAACTCCAAACTCCGTGCAACTCTCTCTCTCTCTCCCTCCCCCCGCCTGGATTTCGCCACTTACTCAAACTTTACTTTCGCAAAGCTGCTTAACGTGGCAATAAATGCCCGAAATGAAGAAAAAAAGAAAATGGACTCATTCAGTATTGTACTCCCCTCCTCCCCCGGCTTGAAAGTAACAACTTTGGAATTCGGAATCTGTTGTGAAGTTTTTGCCAAGTTGGCGCGAGGGGGGGGGTGGGGGACTTCGTGTTGACGAGTCGCTCGAATCGCGATCGCAGCAACCTGCGGCGTTGAAAGCCCGAGCGCGGCACCATTTTGCGGTTCACGAGGTCGTCCGTCGGGAAAAAAAAATTAAAAAAAAAGAAAAGAAAAGAAAAGAGGGGGCCGCGCGCCAAATACTCCCTTTCAATCGCGCGCGACACGGAGTGGTCTACACCTCACGTGCCAAAACACTGTCTTGCCGAGCCAGAACAATTCCATCCTTCACCGGCGCCGCGGCGTGTTTTTCCTCCCGCTCCCACCGCTATCATACGCCGAGAGGTTTTTAACCGGGAACTTCAGCGCGCATAATAGACGGATCGTTGCATCATTAAGGACCTGCTCTGTGTAAACTACTTAACCGGTATTAGTCACCTGCTGAGTTTGGCGCGTGTGAAGTTTCCTAATTGGAACCGTGCACCAACAAATTTGCAAAATTGCAGGGGTTATGGAAATTTTAAACGTTCTCAAAACAGTGCGTTTCGTTAAAATTTTTAAAAAAAATAGAGGTTTCTGTACCACATGTGCTTTCCTTCTGATAAAAATACCAATAACCGATACCAATAAGTGGTACTATGCATTTAATCACATTTGCATACACATCGTTCATGTAAATGCACCTGGCGGAATAAACACATTCTGATTCGGATTCTGATAAAAAAAAGAAAAATGGGATGAGCAGACTTCATTCATCCTTTGGAAATCCCTCAAAAATATTCCAGATAACAGCTGACGTTTTATAAATGGTGGTGCAGTTGCAAAAGAATAAAAATAAATAAACCTTCGACAGAACGTCCCAGCAAAGGAGGCGTTCCTTTCGCTGGACAGACAGACAGTCCCCCTCGAGCCGGAGATTGAGGAAAGGCTGCGTTTTGTCCTTGTGGATTGTGTGCATAACAACTTTAATGTCTACGACGTTTAATTAGTAAGAGAAAGAGACATCAGTAAGAGAAAGAGAGGGGAGATGCGTGTGTGTGTGTGTGTGCGTCTGCGTGTGCGCTTGCGTGTGCGTGTGTGCGTGTGTGTGTGCGTGCGTGTGTGCGTGTGTGTGTGTGTGTGCGTGCATACCTGTGTGTGCATGTGTTTACGTGTGTGTTTGTTTGTGGGTTGGGGGTAGAGAAGGGGTAACATCATTTTGAGACGACATTGTTTTTTTCTTCTCCGGCAGCTTCGTCTCAGGTGCGTGGAAGAGCGGCGGCGGCGGCGGCGGCGGCGGTGGCGGCGGCAGAAGCGGCGACGGCAACTCGCGTCTCGGGCTGACCTATTTAGGTAATTGCATTCTTCATTAAAAAAACTCCATCTGCAAGAGAAATTACACTTCCCTGTCGGTATCTAGGTAACATAATCTCCCTCCGGCGGACTAATTGCATGGCATGATAACCTCATAGGCCGGGCCTGTTTAATTTTTCATCTCTTTTCAAATAATTATGGATCAGTGGAGAGAGGTATTGATTTGATTCATTAACTTCCTGCGCCGAGCCAAGGTTAACGATTACACAGATCCCCAATTACGCAGTGAAGAGCAAACCGCTCTGTTTGCTTTGATTGGCTTCCATTTTATTATTGGCAAAGGTTGTGTGGAAACAATGTGGAGTGGAGTGGGAGTGCGATGCACCATACCTGCCTCCATGAGCGGGATCCACAAACGTAATTAATGTGCACAGCAAAATTATCATCTCTGTATGAATTGTTTAGTATATATATGAATATTTCCAGTACAGTCATCTTTTTTTTATTATTATTATTATTATTATTACTATAATTATTGATTATCTAATGGAAATGTCACCAACCCAGTCTCATGCTTTTCCATGCTCATAGTCGCGAAAATGTATCCGTCGAATCGTGCACCATTTTCCGACTTTTTTGCGTGCTACACACAACGAAATTTAAACCAATTCATTTGAATGGGGAGATTTTCCGTGCAGATACGTAGACTAAATCTAAAACTAACCTGACAAACGTACGCAACTGCAGCGTACTTTACACCGTATCTGATTTTATTCAATTTAGATTGAGAATGGTCTTGGAATCCACACTTGGCACCCCACTGACGTGGCAGGGTTGGATTTTATTTTTTTTTACTTTGTCGTTGAATAAAACCAAGCACAATTCATCTTGGAGGTGAACATATGCAAGTTTGAGAAATTTCAGTGGACCCTGAACTGAAATATTGAACTTTGAACCCCAACCAGCAGTCACCTTTGAAGCCTTATATCTCGGTAATTAAAAGAGCTACCAAAATAAGAAAAAAAGTGTTTTGGACAGCTATGGACATACTTTTAGAGGGGTGGTTGTGTCAATAGGAGGCGCCAATTAAAAACGGCCAAACATATAATTCACAGATTTGCAAATTACATATGTAAATTCTGACGACGCAGGTATATGCCCCGACCAAGTGAACGTCTAGGAACACATGCATCTTGTTTCACACCCATTCATTTGTTTCATTTTTAGGTTTTTAATAATACAACTACTTTAGCCATGAGGCCATTGTATCAAGATGCATTACAAAATGGTGCAGACTTGTAGTACGTGTAGTTTTTAGGGATATGATTGAGTGTTAGGGTTTTAAACGTTTAGAAATAATTGCCCAAATATTACGCAATGTACAGTATATAATAATTCATTTTTGCTCCTTTAGAAGCCACACATATGATATCAACCTTGTTTTAACAAGGTAACAATGTTTACCACACTGGCTGATGGGTACACAAACTTGCAAACTCTGCTATTATATCCAGTTTAATTGTATTTATGACTGAATTTCAGAGTGAGGTTATGACCCTATATCCTTATTTTCACCCAACATTGAATTTAATAGACCATTCAGAGAAAAGCGAAACCAGTATTCTGCTTATATTTCATGCTAGTCAGAAAGGAATTTCAATCTATTCATTTAAAATTTTTGTACATCCATGCCCCCCCCCACCCCACCACCCCCCATATTATATTATACTGTAGCCAGTTGTATTCTAAAGTAGAATAAAATCTCCCCATTCAAACGAATTGGTTTAAGTTTTGTTTTGTGTAGCACAAAAAAAGTCAAGACCATGATTACGAAAAAGTGTGAGACTGCGTTCAATGAAACGCAGCATTTAAATGATACGTTTTAATATATTTTAATAGATAGAAAAAAACTGGGAAAGAAAGAAAAGATTATAAAACAAACGAAGAGAAATTGTCTACATAAAAATCAGTATCGCTACCAACTTCCACTACTGATAGGATAAATATTTGCACATAACACTTTAAATCCTTCCTTAAATTTCCTACTGGGAAAAAATAATGAAAAAGCTCTGCTATACTACACTGCACAAGACTATACTATACTATACTATACTATACTATACTATACTATACTATACTATACTATACTACACTACACTACACCACACTATACTATATTATACTATACTATACTATACTATACTATACTATACTATACTATACTATACTATACTATACTATACTATACTATACTATACTATACCACACTATACTATACTATACTATACTATACTATACTGAACTATACTGACCTATACTGAACTATACTATACTATACTATACTATACTATACTATACTATACTATACTATACTATACTATACTACACTGCACAAGACTATACTATACTATACTATACTATACTATACTATACTACACTATACTGAACCATACTGAACTATACCATACTATACTATACTATACTATACTATACTATACTATACTATACTATACTAAACAACACTACACCACACTATACTATACTATACTATACTATACTATACTATACTATACTATACTATACTAAACAACACTACACCACACTATACTATACTGCACAAGACTATACTATACTATACTATACTATACTATACTATACTGCACTATACTATACTAAACTATACTATACTATGCTATGCTATACTATACTATACTATACTATACTATACTATACTATACTACAGTATACTACAATATACTACACCATACAATACTATACTATACTATACTATACTATACTATACTATACTATACTATACTGTACTGAACTATACTGAACTATACTATACTATACTATACTATACTATACTATACTATACTATACTATACTATACTATACTATGCTATACTATACTATACTATACTATACTATACTGAACTATACTATACTATACTATACTATACTATACTATACTTTACTGAACTATAATATACTATACTATGCTATACTATACTATACTATACTTTACTATACTATACTATACTATACTATACTATACTACACTATACTACACTGTGCTATACTATACTGTGCTATGCTGTACTACACTGCACTATACTATACAATACTATAACATACTAGATTATATTATAATATACTGTAATGAAATAAACCATAACATACTATAGTGTACCGCATTTTACTTTACTGTACCATACTATAATATACTATACTAAACTATTTTGTACTATTTTTTAACATACTAACTTATATTATTATTATAATATTCTTGCTTCTTATACTAAACTATACTACACTATACTATACTATACTATACTATACTATACTATACTATACTATACTATATTATACCTAATTATAGTATAATATACCATAATATACAGTATTAAACTACTAAACTATACTATACTGTACTGTACCATATTATACTGTAGCAAATTTGATGGTACTGTACACTAGCTGGTGGCAGTGTATATTATAGAACTAATGCCTACTCATTACTTTATCAACGTCTTTTTGATTCTGTTGCTACCATTTCTAATTACCAAAAAAATATGTTTAATAGGAAATAATATTAATTACCAGTAGAATGAGTTTGCTCCAGAGAAACAGTATCTCTCCAGCCGTGTGTCGGGCAGAATGTGTCCTGCCCCTGCAGGGTGATTTGAAACAGACATGGGGACATTAAAATGATGGTAACGTCTAAATTATTTCCTCCATTAAGTTTCCTCTCCTCTCTCCCTCCATAATCATTTCTCTTATTTCCGCTGCCGTATGCCGCCAACGGAGAGGAAGCTTGTCTTCGCCCCATCCACAGACGAATTACATTTCTCCTTAATCACGTCACAGATTTCAGAAAAAAAGGAAAAGAAAAAATGAAAACATTTGAGGTAAAAGGAAAGGACCGAGCAGAAGTAAACTTTCCAGTTGTTTATGCCCGCGGTGATTATTTCTCTCTGCCCAGAATTGCAGCTGGGTATTTTGGTCAGTTGTCCATACTGTATCTATGTGTGTGTGTGTGTGTGTGTGTGTGTGTGTGTGTGTGTGTAGTCTATCCCCCTTTTCCTCTCTCTCTCTCTCTTCCTCTCACTCATTATACAATAATCTACACCTTGCCACCACCACGGCTCTCGCTCTCCAGTTGAAGACCCCCCTACCCACACGGCCAATCCAGGAGACACAGTGGTCTCACATTACCACAGGGTGCTACACACACACGTACAGCCGCTGATGACAGCTTATTTTTATACATACAAAGACCCCTGTCTAGACAAAGGTTCCTTATTAGAGGTATTTCTCTCACACACACACACACACACACACATGCACGTGCGCGCAGGCACACACACACACACACACACACACACACACACACACACACACACACACACACACACACACATACACACGCACGCACGCACGCACGCACGCACGCACACACACACATACACACTCGTACAGTGATCTTACCTGCCTATGTCTGACTGTCTGCAGACCCTTCCAACATCATTATGTATAAAGGGCAATGGCCAATGTGCCACTGTGTGCGTGTGTGTGTGTGTGTGTGTGTATTACTGCCATGTTGCCATGTGTTTATGTGTGCCTGTATGAGTACTGTACAACCGGTTGCTGGAGTATGATGCAATGGAACAACATCACAGGAGCCTAAAAGCTTTTGGCTGGACAGCCCAGCTCTTGCCTTGGCTCTACCAGAGTCTTATTTCTGCCACCCAAATTGAAGGCATTATCCAGGTCTGGGTCTGGGACAGTCTGGGCAGGGTCAAACCCAGAGAAGGCAAAAACACACATCTAGACCCTCATTTTACTTAATCAAAATGGACAACTTGCTTGGTGGGCCCTGTCGTTTTCCCCGTGAGCACATTGCTTTCTCGTGTTCCTTCCCTCGCTTATCTCACCTTTTTTATTGTTTCGTAATTCTTCTTCCCTTTTTTCCTTCCCTCGGAGAACAATGGAATCTCCTCAGACTGGGGCCGCACTTTTCCACGGGGTGCACCAGACCAAACCCTGTGTCCTACGGAGGCCCTGAAAGGGAAAACTGCCAACCATAGCTCCTGTCTCTACCGCAGAGGCTCAGGTTGCCTTTCACCATCCATCTGCGGGCAGAGAGAGAGTGTAGACAGGCTGGCCGGCTTTTATTTGCCCAGCGTTTCCATTCAGGGTGACTGTGTCTGCCAAGGTTTCACAGGTACTGGTAATGTAAGTCCTTTCACTCAGGGTCTTGCTAGTATAATTTAGAGGGTTTAGACAGCGGGTCAGGGGCACGGGAGCGGTCCGGTTGAATGGCTGGGTTCAGTCGCTCTGTCTCTCAATCAGACCCTTCATGGAGCAGACACCGGGCGAGGGGGGCGGAGGCCACGTGGGGTTACGGGGGTGTTAACGTCCCCCCTTCATTGGTCCATCTCCTTCCTTCGCCCACCGTCGCAGTTCCACGGGTGTACAGTGGTTTCGCTCCCACTAGGGTTGTTCTCAGACTGTTGATATTGCGAAATTCCCAGTTTTAACAAGCGTTTAAAGAGCACGGCTCGGGACATGGGTCTGTGACTCTGAATTTTGGAGTGTTAACAGGCCAGGGCTCAGCGCGGCTCGTGAAGGGAATTCGGAATGACATTTCTCAGGAAGTCTGGTCATTGTGGCTTACTGGTTCTCCTCAGCTCTGCCCCAATCCAACACAATGGGATAGGTTTAGGGTGAAGCCAAGAGAAACAAAGCAAAACAAAACGACAACGTGCCATGGCAACTTTCCACCCTTCCTCGCCCTCCCCGGTGGATATTAAGGTAATCCCTTCATCGCTTTACCTCAGATGGTAGTTGTAAATTAGGTCGTTTTGCACACCCACCCAAGCACTCTTCACCATCTTTACCATTAAAAGAGGGCTCTAAAATGAGAACGGGATAAATGCAAATAAATAGCTTTTCTTGAAGTGTCCATAGGTCCAGAGAGACAGTTGCCAAAGGTTAATTTGAATACATGTAAATTGACTAATGACAGTCAATAGTCTCCATAGGCTGCCATTGGCCACTTGACTGTCTTTCATTTAAATAATTATACAGGGTTGTCATTTGTCACACAAAATGTTATAATGGAATTTGAACTTTTGAATAATGAACTGTATCAGACAAAAATATTCATTAAGCTTAATGATGTTGTCAGATAAGTAATACACTTTTTATAGGGACTAAATTGGTCTGTTCAGTGTTGTTCTCCAGCCCACAATAACCACACAATATTAAGACGGTTAACACCAATCACCCCCGTGGATTTTAACCTGTACCTGTACTGCAAGAAGCTCATTCATTTATCCATTTAATGGCTATATTTTGCTTTTTCAAATCAGAAAACTTGTAAATAACACCAGAGCCAACGTGGTGTGTCATTTCTTTACCGGTACAGTTTGGACAGGAACTAAGAGCCTTTGGGGCAGATATTTGAACAGGGTTTTCATCTTGAAAGCCATGCGGTTAAAATCTATAAACTTTTATAAATAGACCCTTTCATAATGCGCATCGAGATTCATAAAAAAAAATGTTTTGTGGCTATGTGAAAGAGGCTTAAGTAGCTCTTTATTGGCTGTAGTAATTCACAAAAGCCTAATCATTAAAAAAAAAAAAAAAAAAAAAGTACACATCACCTGCCATAACGGTAACCATAACAATAACAACTGAAAACCGTTTATTTTTCCCTACAAGCCTCCAGTCCCCAATCGATCCAATCCTGGCTCTCCCAGCTCAGCACCACTCTAGTTATGTCTCTCTCCAGATCTGGAAACACCTGGACGGGTTACTCACAGCACCCCTCGAACCAACCCCTAAATCATAAGTATGACTTCTCTCCATCATTGGTGTGTTGCCAATTTAGCCCCCGGCAAAATCCCATCCGAGTTTATCCACCGTATTCAATAACCCCATTCGTAGCTCCCTATTCAAACATTGGACAACCTCTAGAAAGGCGCAGTTCAAGTTGTTCTCGCACTGAAATCTCACAAATCTAGCGTTAACAGACAGTAAAAAAAAATGCCCCAAAGACAAATATCAATTTTGGCTAAAAATGGCGTGTAAAGAGGAATGCGTTCAGCACCCCGTGTAGAGTGATATGCTCGAAGCCCCCTCCCCTGAGAAGTGGTATTTTGCGATGTCTGGGTGTTTATAGTGATGAGCAATTACATTAAGACCCAACTTCAACCCAGAAGAATAATTTCTGGAACACAATGGCAAGCAAGGGGCTTGAAAGGTTTGACAATTGATTTTGCTGGGTTAATTTAAGTGCCCACAATAAAGCAGGTAAATGACTCCATGGACCAATGACTTTTGTGAAATATAAATGCAATGTGTGTGGTGCCATTAGTACCAATAACTAATATGAACAAAATTGAGAAGTGCTTGAGAGGTGCATATTACATGCAAAATTTAGACCCGAATTATTTCACCCTTGTAGGAAGTAAAGGCTACAGTAAAGAGAGCATTATTTTGCGTCGTTCAAAAGCTTCTGAGCTGAATTAATGATTGGGCTAGAAAATGATTCCACGCAGGAAATCGATCATCTCAATAATATTACAATCTCCCTATTTAAAAAACAAAAACTGTATCGCTAAACCACAGTCATACTATGACTAGTCATTACACACAATTACACAATTACACTTGTTTTGGGCTTCATGCTTCATTTCATACTCGGGCCACCAACAGGCAAATGTCAAAGATAATGGTTTTACTGAGAAAATGTTAATGGCAGAACTTCACTTCTGCGTATTGTTTGCATTATGAAAATGCAAATGTCATGCATTGTGATGGAATATTCCCACATTTCTTTACATTTTGTGTTTTTTCTCGTTTGTTTCAAGATACGTTTTAATGCTTTCTTTGTCCATCTCTGCACAAACACACATACTGTACACACACGCACACACAAATGTGAACTTTAACAATGCACGCACACAGGCACGCACGCGCGCACGGACACACACACACACACACACACACACACACACACACACAAACATGCAAACTTTAACAATGCTTGAACAGACACACACACACACACACACACACTCTCTCGTGCACACACACACACACACACCCACACACACACACACACACACACACACACACACACACACACACACACACACACACACACATTAAGATGCACACACATCTTTGTGAGGAATAGAGCCCTCCTTCCTTAAATAGAATATGACAATCCAACCAGGCATGGAATCATGCTAAAGCCCACAATAAACACAGCCAATTAGGGGGCATTTTGCTGGACACTGATTAGCGTGTGTTGCCCCCCGGCTACGTCGAGGTAAACAGAAGCAGTGACCGTCGGCTTGTTGACGTCCTCCCTTCTCTTCCCTCGCCCGACTGGATGAGGGATGGCAAGTCAGCGTGCGTAATCCGTTAAAGGTAGAATAACAAATACCAAAGTGCCACTTTGGTTCCTCCGTCCCCCAGCAGCCGTTTCCACCCCTGGAGGGCAATTTGGACCAAGATTTATTAGACATAATTAACTAACTGTGCTGCTCCTGTCCTGGCCCCGATATTTAATTTGCACACTTAAACAAAAGGGAGTCTAAAAGGATGTGCGGGATTCTGTGCAAATTTATTTTTGTTAGACTTTTGCTAGTTAGGATAGACTTAATGGCATGGGCGTTATGTTTTCCATGAGGGCAATCATATGGAAAAACCTTCTTGAAGATGATTTTCCATCTTTTGCAGAGGTTCCACACAGAACGCAATGCCACAAACTTTCACTTGTTTTATTACAATAGAAAAGCCTTTCGGGAGTTCAGAATTGCTTAGAAAAATCTATTTCTCAGATAAAATTCATGTCTATCTATCTATCTATCTATCTATCTATCTATCTATCTATCTATCTATCTATCTATCTATCTATCTATCTGTCTGTCTGTCTGTCTGTCTGTCTATCTGTCTGTCTGTCTGTCTGTCTGTCTGTCTGTTTATCTCTCTATCGATCTATCTATTGCAAGTGCTATCTACAGTATATCATTCACTAGCATTTATGCAGTAAAAAGCATCACTAGCATCATAATTAGATGAGCAACACATTAATATGAAGGACCAAATACGCAGTCCGGCTACTTTTTGTCTTCATAACAGCTGCAGTTC
>NC_137203.1:19464581-19474581 GCF_960531495.2 Zeus faber | reverse complement strand
GCCCGGGGAGGAGGCTGGCTCTCCCCTGAGGACTCGCGTGCTCGGCCCCGGTCTCCGGGACGTGTGAGAAAAATGCGCGAGCCCGAGCAGGATCGCACGGGGGCCCCCGGGCCCCGGTTCCTCTGTCAGATCTGCGGCGACACGGCGAAGGGCTTGCCCTCCATCCTGCGGTAGAGATTCAGACCGGGGTCAAAACAGGAGATATAACAATATGTTTTCTCCTCTTCCGCTGTAAACAAGGAGCCTTTGATGTTTCTTGTGCATGATTTTCTTTTTTTTTTTTTTTTTCCTCTCCAGAGAAGCGCCTTCCTGTCTCCAGTTCTTAGAACAACTTCTGTTTGTGTCTCCGCCGCTCCGGCTCCACTTGCTTCGCTCTCCCCATCGTTGTTTATTCTTTTGCTTTCAGAAAACTTTGCTTCATTATAAAAGTTAGGAAAGTCACAGTACTCACCAAGATAAAATACATTTTCAGATTTTTCCTACTGTAAGTAGTACCACACGTATGGCAAACCTTTCAGGTACTATTCACAATATTGGATAATACTTAACGTCAAAAAAGGGCCCCGGTTTATGAAATGGTGCAGATGAAACGACCGCTATTACTCCTTGCAACAATCCACAACACGCAGCATGACGTTATGTGCATGAGAAGGACTTTTCATTTTAAAACGAAGGCCTGCAAATTACTCACAGGTCCAAAAACCCCAAATTGTAATGAAGTGAAGCAAACCTACTGCTTTCTGGCAAAATGGTAAATTGTTGTGATTCTTGTGGGTGCCTTTGAAGGTTTCCCCCTCCTTGTCTAAACTGCGGGTACTTAGGGAGAAGCTGTGATTTCTCTAAATGCTTTTACAGCGGATGGATACGGTGATTGAAATCTAATAACCACAAACAAATGTACCTGGGTAATTGAAGTCATTAGAGAAAAGCACACATCTTCTCACCTCAGGCATCCCAGGCATTGTGGAAAAGCTGCAGTCACGATGAATGCTTCGCTTCACACATTACAAGGGAGCAAAGTTTGGATGAAAAGCTGGATTCAGCTCATGCTCTAAAACATTTAAAACAAAAATAAGTAAATGTGTTCGGCTGGTTTAAGAGGTTTGGCATCAAACAGTCTCCTATCAACCTCGGACCAACTGCGAAAAAAAAGCGATAGCGGGTCGCGACCATGTCACTCAAAATGAGTGGCATCCTTTACCCGTCTGACTTGGGCCGGAATGGGGCCAATATCATTAAGGATAAATAAAGAGGACTTGTAATAATCCATGTATGTCATTATCCCATTATGAAACCCAAGCCTGCGCCGCAACCCCTTTGGAAACTTTTTAGACCGGACTGTGTTTGCTCAGTGCCTATTAATAAACTCTCTTTGAATGATGGGGACTGTCCCGAGCAGACATCACATGTCAATGATGAGAGAGAGAGAGAGAGAGAGAGAGAGAGAGAGAGAGAGAGAGGGAGGACTAGAGATCAGACCAGAAAGCACAGATTACCTGGTCTTTCTATTTACAGGGGCAGCGACACCCAACGTTCCTGCTTGTTCAGTCATATATATATATATATATATATATATTTTTTTTTTACCAAAGAAACAGAACTCTCTCTCTCTCTCTCTCTCTCTCTCTCTCTCTCTCTCTCTCTCTCTCTCTCTCTCTCTCTCTCTCTCTCTCTCTCTCTCCTCTCTCTCTCTCTCTCGCTCTCTCTCTCTCTTGTTTTACAGCCGGATCCTGCCGCCACACCACAGCGTCCCAGTGCTCCTAATACAGCATTTCCCGCTGCAGCCAGCGCCGGGGGCTGGCCTCGCAGCGTTCAGCCAGCAGCCGCCTCATTAACTCGGGCAGCGTTGGCATCTTCATCGGGCTTCACTTCCAACCCGCCGCTCTGAGCTGGTTCACTGGCCTGCCACGCACTACACCCACTCCTGCCCTAAAACGCTTCGGAACAAAGCTGACTGTTTTATATACACAGGTCCGTGCACTAACTACCGGATACAACAACAACAACAAAAGAGCCCACTGTGAGACAAGGGAACTCTAGAATGATACACTTCCGACTCACCCATTTTGTAAATTGGTTGCAATGTGTCTAATAACAATTCACAACCAAATTTATGGAAGTAAAATTACACGAATTACATGAAAATGATATTCTTCTCGAACCAATATAAAGTGTCAGGTGTGCAGGAGAATAACTGGAAGTCCTTCAAATATTTACTAAACTTGCAATTTTAATAAATGCATTGAATAATAAAAATTATAATAATAATAATAAATATAGCTGCAAGGCAGCAATACACAGGGTCAAGTTTATTCATTTTAGGTACGTGTTCAAATTTTTTTTTTTCCGTTTTATCAACTGTCATGACATTAGATATGAAGCATTCCCATTTCAACCAGAGGTCAAGCACTGATTTTGATTTCTAAAGTGACATAATTTGTGTTATACGAGATGAGCTCACCAGCTCCTGGAACATAATCATTTATTCTACCAGACTTTTTTATATCCTAAAAAAGATTATTTCCTTTAATCAAAACCTCATCTAGGTCATTTTGTGTCCATGTTCAAACATTCAGTATCTTGTTTTTAAGAACTGCTGTTAAACTTGTACTTAAACACACTGTTTATTTCTGGAGTCTCCAAATTGTCCTGCGATCCTGGTGAAATGAGCCTCTGAACACAACTTATATTGAAAGTTTCCATTTCCATTTTCTTTTTTTACAGTATCTTTCTTCTGTACTTTTCTTTTTTAAATATTGTGACTGACCGTGATGACTGGATTTTTGGACAATGGACTTGGACTTCTTTATTGTCTTAGATTTTCGTCTATTTTTTCGGCATCTACAACAACAACATAACAATAACAACAAATACATTTCATTTTTTAAATATTTATATACATGTTAGTTGTAATAACTATGTTATTGTATTTTTTTTTGTTAATAATCTACAATTGGAAAATTCACTTTGATAGATTACTTGTCTCTATTGTAATGCAGACAAGATTTATAAAAACTTTAACATTAATTTGGCATTAGAATTCTTATGGAAGAATTTGTCAATATCACAAGCCCTTTCTGCCTTTTCATCAAAGTTTGTTAAGTTTAGGTGTAGTTTAATGTTTTTACATGGCGTTTATTTAAAACAAAGTATCGCCTAGTTGTAATTTTAACAGTATCTTGTCATTGTTATGACTTACCTTGTTGTATCTAGGTACTTCTAGAGTATCAGTGATGGTAGGTGACACTGTGTCTCGTATATGTCAATTATGACGTATTCACGTCGATTCACAATTACAGTCCGTTTACGTAATTTATTTGTCGAGTTTTTTTCCTTGGATTGGACCACCGCTGCTTCTATTTTTCTGACCCCTCGCTGGATCTTGAACGCATATCTCAGTGAAGACGAGTTTTTGTAGACTACATTTTAATTTATTTTTCATTAATCCAATGGCAAAGTAATGGGGACCATGGAATTAAAATATCAATTGAACAGATTGACTGACATCTTACAGGTGACCGAGTCTATACCGCACAGTGGAAACTTTCCAACTGGACATTATTCATAGAAATCTGTACATTTATCGTATATAGTATGATGACGTCATACTGTAAATTGCATCTCGTTCATTTTGTTTATGAATAGTGACGTGTCAGTTAAGCAAGAGCAGCTGAATTTTTCGGGTCAAAGTTGACGGATTTTTACTAATATCCGCTCCGTATGTGGATCGATTAGGATGAAATTAAACCTCGAGATCCTTGTGACATTCCAGTTGCAACCACACGTCAACCATGTTTGTAGGTTATGCCGACGTATGTGTTCCAGATGAGGTGTTTGTGACAACGCAGTTCAAACAAGATGTCAACTGTGTTCGTGTGTTATGTCGAAGTTTGTGTTGAAATTAGTTTTAGGTTTCAAAATTCCGAGAATTTTTTCCCTGAACAATAACAATATTATTATATTAGTCCTACGGGCTGGACACCTAATAATAATTAAAAAAAAAATATATATATAATAATAATAATAATAATAATAATAACTTATATATGACCCACCGCGTACTTTAGGGTCATTTGGCGGCTTTCGAGATTTTTTTTCTTTTTGCATCATTTGAAAGTGGAGAATCACAGCTTCCAAACAAGGTGTCACTTGTGCAAATCAAGCAAATATTTTTAAAGCTATGACTTGTTAATGACAAGGGTGTGGCAAACTATAATTCTGAGATAATCACCTCCAAAGTTTTACCCACACCGGGTTCATTCAGCCAGCTCCCAGAATGCCAATGGGGTTGGCGGACAAACAAAGCCTCATGGCTAATCAACATAATGCTGAGTGGGCCAATCACAAACAGCTCAACAACACAACTAATTTGGTTTTAAAAAAAGTTTTTATTTAACAGTAAGAATATACATGTTCTATAAAAGTGGAATTATTTTGGAGTTTAAAAGTACGGACAACACAACAAAATGTAGCGTCTATCAATATTATGAGTGTCAGAAAATCTGAAATCTGAAAATCTGTCACCAACCTCAACGGACTTCATCACGTCATCAATTTCTTCCGTTGTAACAACAACGGACGTATCATCGGTCTCAACCGGTTGTAAAATATTCCGTTTCATCGTCACACAGCGCTGTCGTTCTCCACGTCGCTGTCGGAGAATTGACTATCATCGCGGAAAATGAAGTCCAGTACGCGCTGCTATCACTGACTTGGATCTATCGCACTGGTCAGATTAACGTCCAGAATATGATTCAGAGCTTCCGCCACCCGCTTTGCGTAATCCAGAACGATACGGAGAAGAAAGTTTCCACAGACAAGTGAGACCGAAACACCCCCGTGCTGCGCTTTAACCGTCTCTTTACGGAAGTGACGTAGGTGCTTGACGCGAAGGGATTTTCTTCTTCGCCGTTTCACAACAGTGTGTGTAAGAGTAGTACGATTTAAAGGTTGAATTCTACCAAAACAGTTTCACATTGTGACTTCATATCACATGGAATATGGAGGAATGATCTTCACCCGGACTCTCGCTTTAAAGGAAATGGTCGACCGGCGTTGTTCAGTGCTGTTCCACATCTCGTGAGTAAACTGCGTTTCCCCATGTAATAAAACAGGAATATTTAACTCCATGGTTTAACATTTTTCTCCTATTTATAAATCAAACTCGGGTTTGAAAATAAGTTGAGAGATAAAAAAAACTCACAAAGGAACACGAATCTGGAAAAATGTCATTTTCTGATTCTGATTCTGATTTCCTTCAAGAAAGGTTTTTTCAACTTATTTGGCTGCTCCTGCCGATTTTAGAAATGCACGAGATGGCGAGTTTTGCTGTGGTGCAACACATATATAGAAGCTTTGAAGAACCAGGTCACAAATTGCTTTTAAGAACATAAAATTAATAAAAACCAGGAAGTCAATAGATCATTAAAACAATTGATGACAGTGATGATATTGGGTTTTAATTTTATAAAACGTACTCAGTTATCGTTATCTCAGAAGCAGTTATCTCAGAAGCATATATATTTTTGATGATTAATAAGTGCACTTTGTTAAATCCAATTGTCTTCTGGTAATGCTTTCACTTGTTTTTTTTTTTTCAAACATAATAAAGGCTTATAGGAATAAAATTATTCCTGTCACTTTGTAACTTTGTATGATTAAAAGTTAATGTCTTACATTCCTTAAGTTCAATAGCAACTATATCTGTGTGTCGCTAGACTGGAGTGCTATCACGTGATCTGTGTACTGTCAACTTGCAAATGCATGCTGTACATGGCACCATCTTGGTGGTGTTGCGATTGTTGATCACAAACTTTTCCCACAATACTGAACCGATCTGGAGGAAACTCGACCAATGCCATGTTGGAACTGCCACGAATACAAATCTTATTCAGGTTATCTGTGGGTTTGTCGGATCCGTGAGATTCATAAAGTTCTGACATCAGTCCCATCTGCACGTGCTGCCATCTTGGTGAGGAATCACTTGACTGCAACTGTGGTTTTTACTAAAATATTCCACAATAATGGACCAATCTGGATCAAACTTGGACGACAGCTTGTCGGAACTTCCCCGAATACACAATTTGTTCATCTTGTCTGTGAGTGGATCCATGACATTCATAGACTACTGACGTCAGTTTTTCATTAACAATAGGTCTCCCACCCTCGGGGCTGGACCTCGAACAAGGGATATGGAATAATGAAAATAAAATACATTTAATAAATTACAGTGAGCTGGCTTGCTTCCTCTGGAAGATCCTTCCAGAGCCTTGGGGAACTGATGGCAAAGGCCAGCTCTCCTCTCGTTTGGAGCCTTGTCCTTGGAGATGTTAACAAGCCCCTAGTTGACAAACCTTAGAGTGCATTCAGCCTCATATGGGATTAGGAGGAGCTACACCCATACAAGCCTTAGAGGTGATCACTAAAAGCTTGAAATCTATTCTAAAATTGATCAGACAAATATATATTACATGTAGCGTATTTGCATGAAATGAGTCTAGACAATGTGTGGGGGCTCCTCTTTATTTAATATCTACAGAACATGTGACATGTTGGGATCCAGCTGTCCTGCCTCCATCCAGCTGCCCTTTTCACAGGCATTCATATCAGTTGTCTTTTACTGTTTTACTGTCATTATGACTTTTGGGAGTTAAGAGGCTCACATGTAGACCGAGCGGCCTGATGGAAGTCTATGGAAGAGGAATTCCAACTATGCCACCCGGAATGCTTTTTCCCAGCCCTTCACATTCCGACGGGAAATGCTTCACATTCCCAGAAGTTCTACCACAAGGAACTCATCGTCGGTGTGCCGGCTCTTTGAGCCTCGACCTGACGCAGAAGCGTCCGGTCGGAGGACGTTTTTTTGTTTGTTTTAAATTAGGTTCGTTTTCAATGTCCATAAGCTTTCACTTTTCAGAAAGGCGCGGCAGCTGAAAGCACAATCAGAGACCTCTTTGTGCGAGCTCTTTGAAGCCCAGCAGGGTTGTCCACCTCTCCCCGTGTTCCCTTGTTCCTGTCTGGTAGAGTACGCAGCGTGCACTAACAATAGAAGCCACCTGTTGGTTGGTTCGGAGACACCGGACACCACATAGGCTCAAGAGTGAGGGGGGTCGGCCTCCCTGCTGACACATACAGCGGGGTGCGAAGAGAGACACTTTCTTGACAGATGTAGGCGGGGGCACAGACTCCCACCACACACACATTCAGTCGACAGTGCTTACACAAATGTGTGTAAACACACACAAACACACACACACACACACACACTGGTCGTTGGCAGTGACAAACAGACTCTCTTGCGTTTAAGAATCATTTAATTATTTAGTCTTGGGTCAAGTTCGTCCATTCGCACTTCCCTCCAATCCCAAAAAAGGCATCATAAATGGACGTCCCCTGTGGACGGAGAGGGGGGGGGGCCCACACAGGGAGGCTCAAGACTAGAAACACCCCTTAGAGACCTCCAAATGTACAGTGCACATATCCACAGAGGGAGAAATTCCATAAAAAGCGTGACAGCATAAACTGACTGATATGTGAAGTAAATGGAAAAACACATCATAGTCGAATCGTTGAAGGTTCGAAGAGGAGACCCGACGAGGGCCGCTTACAACTTGTAATGCAATGATGGTGCAATGCATTGCTGGACCATCCCATAGTTATCTTTAACAGACCACCATGATTGGTCTTCCCCATCCCCCCCCCACTACCCCTCCCTCCAGGTCTCCAGCCAACTCTCCGACCAAGGTCACACTGCGAGTCCCTGGGAAGTGGACGGGGAAATTCCCCCTCTGGAATGAGTCTGAAATGTCACACACATCTCTGGGGTATATATGAAAAAAAGTTTTATTTCACTCTGTTTATTATTTATGAGGTTTTATAAATGAGAATATGAACGTATGAGAAGGCGAAGTTGACGTTTTGCTTGGGGCACAGTAAGTACTTCCACGCTGTCGGATATGCTGCTTCAGTGAACTTGGATGTCGGGACTGAAATGCTCGCCATTATCTTTAATTACATAAATAACAGCATGATAGCCGTTCGGTTTAGCTGAACGCCCCTTGTACAATTTTTTGGACACTGTTCTAACCATTTTCCCGTCGGAATTTTCCACAAACGGAGGCATGTTTAACAAACGCGCCGGCGTCGCGAGGAGCAAAACCAAATGAGAGTAAATTGAAAACATTTCTTGATTGTCTACGGACATTTGTCAGCTTAGCGCTGACAATTAATTTACGGTCCATCCACTTACAAAAATCATAAAACCCAATTTCTTTTGTCGTCCCCAGAAATCAATTTAGGAACCGGAGAATGGCCTCTCTGGCCCACTCATTGTCCCTGTCCCGATGTAGCATTTGTCAGTCTTGTGTAATCAAAATTGTCATTGATGTGTGCTATCGTCCCTCTGGCAAGGCAATTCATGAAACACAGAGGTAATCACAATAACTGTGTAGTGACAGAATATGCTGATTATGTGATTAAGCGTGCATGTAATTGGCATTATTGTTATTTTTAGCTGGAAGTTAATTGCTAATGGAGATCCTAGTAATTGGATCAGTGAATGGCAACATTGCAAATCTATTAGCTCCTTATAATTGCTGCAAAGTGAGAACAGAGAGAGTGGGTGGAAGGTGTTTATAGGGGATAAGTAGCTGTCTCTGCGGTGCAGAGGGGATACAGATAACATATTTGTCAAATTTAAAATTTGCAGCTTTTATTCATGAAACTGGGAAAGTGTAAGGTGAACTTGGGAGTTTGAGGAAAAGGTAAGAGCCTCGCAGGGGAAAACCGCGGAGCGACAGAATCCGGAACCTGAACGCCTCGTCCTTCACTGTCGTTTAACCGATTTGTTATTCTCATGGAAAAACCCCGCGACCGGTGCGGCGTCCGTCTGCACGGACTGTTCCAACAGGTTACCCTTACAGTACGGGAGGGAGGAGGGAGAGGGGGCGGGGCACGGATAGACGGGCGCGAGGAAAAAAAACCGAATGGGCGCGCGCGAGGACGGCAAATCCGCCGGCGGAGGAGAGGAAAGAGAAGGAAACGCGGGGAAACAAGTGAGATGGGGAGACAAGGAGGAAAGAGAGAGCGAGAAGAGCGACAGACGGAAAGAGGCCTGTGCTGTGTCACTTGACAGCAGAGCTCTCCAGCGCTATCAGATGGAGGCGTCACAGTGATCAGTCATGAGTCGCGCGCACGCACACACACACACACGCACGCACACGCACGCACACGCACACACGCACACGCACGCACACACGCACACACACACACACACACACACACACGCACACACTCTCACACATCCTCTCTCTCTCTCTTTCTGTCTCTCACCCCTCTCCCAGCCCTTGTCTTTCCATACAGAGCAGGGGGCAGCCGCGGTGCTGATAGCACGGGCCCATTAGGATCCGGCTATCGGTCCCGACAGTGGAAAGATTGAAAGGCCCTGATAGCCGCCCCGCTATCCCCACATCCCTGGGAAAATGACTCGCTATCAGTCATTGGATCCCTTGATGGAGACGGAGGGAAGGGAAGGGAAAAAAGAGAGATGGAAAGAGGTTTTAGCCGGATTTAAAACATAGTGAGAGGAAATTGGGGAAGAAGGATAAAAACGGCGGGGGGAACTGATGTGTCCCTGTTGTTTTCTTAATCTTTGTTGTATTTTTCTGGAAGCCGCAAACACTTTCAGTAGTGGACATAAGTGCTTTATGTGGGTGTAATCACCCGGTCGTTTTTTTGACATTTACTACTTTGGTTGTCTTTGGCCTCGTTGGCTTTGCCGCCTCGGGGAACGGCAGCCATTTAGGCAGCGGGGGCAGAGGGCCTGCGGGGGCCAGGCCGGGCCAGGGTGTAGGACGGGACAGGACGGGCCAGGACGAGACAGGACAGGGGGAATTGGGAACAAATGCATGTCCTTGTATGGACAGGCCCTCGGACTGGAGTGGCGGGGGCCAGCGTCGCGGTGCTCAGCCCGGTGGTGGCCTCCTATCAGCGGGGACACGGG
>NC_137203.1:19452081-19459581 GCF_960531495.2 Zeus faber | reverse complement strand
AGAGAGAGAGAGAGAGAGAGAGAGAGAGAGAGAGAGAGAGAGAGAGAGAGAGAGAGAGAGCAAGAGACTGGAGGAGGCACTTATTAGCCACCAGACGCTATCTGGAGTGTGTCAATATACTCATGTTAGTAGGGTGTTAAAGCATTGACCAAGAGAGAGACAGAGACAGAGGGCGAGAGAGAGAGAGAGAGAGAGAGAGAGAGAGAGAGAGCGATCCCCCACCACCGCGGCACCTGTCACACCTTGAGATAATCATCCATCATGGCTCGCCAGTGACTGGATGGTGTGTGGTCCTTTTTAATGGCCGCCATTGACACAATTCGTCTTCCTCGCCACCCACAGCCACCAAATTGCCCCTGTTGCTGCGGGGAAACATTTTATTCCGCCCCGGCCGGGACAGCGGTGATGTGTGCGCACCGCTGCCATTAAAAAAAGGCTCTCGGCATCGTCGGCGGAGGGATCCCCGTGCGTTGGCTTAAAGCGCACACCGGGGTTGTAGAGACCGCCGGGAGTCAGTCAGTCGTACCAGGTGAGTGGATCGGTCGTTTTTCGCCGACGACCAAAGTCAAAACAAAGTCCCTCGAAAAGTGTCTGTCGGGATTCCGTGCGCCGCGTCGATTTTTTGGAAGATAAATCAAAAGCTTAAGCTCGGTGATTTCCGCAATGACCCTGAGTCTGATGGGCGACGGACGCTGTGGAGACAGATGGGAGAGCGGTGAGAGAGAGAGAGAGAGAGAGAGAGGGAGAGAGAGAGAGAGAGATTGAGAGAGAGAGCGAGCGAGAGAGAGAGAGAGAGTAACGTCCTTCATTCTCTGAAAATACCTGTCCTCTTCACAAAGGCACGACTGTACCTCCCTGAAGTTTTGGGTCCAATACCACACCAGAGAGAAATCGCGTGATTGTCAGTGTGTGCACAGTAGGTGTGAGTGGACTTCCATTTGCTTGCCCCTCAAAGTCCTGGAGCCCGGGTGTGAGGTTGTGGAGCCCGCCAGGTGCTCCCCGGGACTCCTCCTCCCCCGCACCGGGTCTCCTCCAGGGGGAAACTGCGGTTCGGTGAGCTCAGACGCCGGAGCGAGGCGTTAATAGTCCGTCTGACAGGGGTTGGAAGTCCCACAATGCAGCCCGGGCGGGGGGAGGCACGCGAGCGGAAGGGGCCAAGCTAATAGGGGGAACCTGGCGGGAGGGTGGCGCGCACCGACGGGGCCTCTGCCGGGGCCCTTTATTAGAGGGCCACGGAGATGCCTGCCTGCCCGCCGGTGCTGCGGTTTCTGGGTTTGGGATGATTCTAGTTTCAGGTGACATGGCTCATGCTCTATTAGCAGACTCTTCCGACCACAGTTTTCTTTGGCAGCCGCTGCAGCTTCAGACTGCAGCGGCTCCGAGCTGCGCTGGTTTTCCACACGCCGCCTTCCTCCTCCTCCTCCTCCTCCTCCTCCATCAACACACACACACACACGGTCAAACGCAGACGAAGACAGACTGACAGACACACACACATTCACATAGAGGCATACCAACATATACAAATTTTATTAATATGCGCGGCGAGACACATAATCAAACACAGCCGTGCACAGATACTGACAGAAAAGCCCCCGCCATACGTCTTCCCGGCTCCACGGTAAACAGAAAACCTGTGAGAGTACATAGAGATAGTCGGGGAGTCCGGCACACAGACAGCCATATATTTTGTCTGGGCCAATCCGGCGGGTCGGCCTTGACACGGTGGCGGAGGAGGATTTAGGCTCCAGTGATGTTTGTGAAGTACAGAGCTGTGTCCAAACATCCTGCCGGACGCCTGTGAAGTGGTGGGCCGCCGCCCCTCCCTCGGCACACCATCCTCCGTTCTGGGTGGCAAGGGCTTTCAGGCTTCGGTCAAACGCTTGTCTCCTCCACCCTACACCGCTGGAGGTTTCTCTCTCTCTCTCTCTCTCTCTCTCTCTCTCGCTCTCTCTCTCTCTCTCTCGCTCTCTCTCCTTCTGCTCTTATCCAACGCGTGGTATTGGAGCCAACAATGCTACCGTAAAATAAAAAAATTGTTTTTTTTTTTAATAAAGGAACATTTTCTCCTTTTTCTTTTTCTTTTGACTAGTGGATTTTGATTTTTTATTAAGTGACAAGTTTATTATGGCACCGTGTTTGAAAGACACAAAGACCTTTTGTGTGTTCCAGTGACGGTTATTTAATAATCGCACCGAAAAGTCGTCTTCTTCGCTTTGTCAGTTATCAACTCTGTTATGTGTAGCAAGTAAAGTATTGTCTTGAAATATTGAAAAGCTACTCTCTTCCCAAAAAAATAATAAAAGTACATCATATTATAATATTAAGTAATCAGTAAGTAAGTAGTATTATGCATATGAATATTTTTCTCCTGCCTGTATTAATTTAAAATAAGATACATATTTTTAAATAAATAAAATAATTATAACACATAAATAACAAATATATATATATTAAAAATAGATTACATATTTGTAGATTGAATATTTTTATTATTATTGTTTTTATTATTGTTATTATTATTGTTGTTATTATTATTATTATTATTATTATTATTATTATCATTATTATTATTATTATTATTAATAATAATAATAATAATAATAATAATAATAATAATAATAATAATAAATAAAATGATGTATTTTTATTTTGTATTTATATACAGTATATGTATGTATAGTAACATTTTGTCATGCCATTGGACGTTAAAGTTAAGTTGTGTAGCGCGAGACTGTGCCAAGTCAAGAGGTTTGGCCGGTACACCGAATAAAAGCAAGAGGCAGAAAAAGCACATGAATGGAGGCTCTTCTTGGGTTCTAAAGTGTCTGGAACTAGTTTTGTCGGGGAAGCACGCGAGGTGTCTGCTTGCACATGTCAAACCCTCCCACTGCGTATTTCGCTCTGAGCGCAGTGACATGGCGGCGACAATTCAAAACGAAATGGTGACGGGAAAACGAGACATTTAGCCGACGCACCACTGGGCCCTAGATGGTATTCTTGAAGCTAAATAGAAGAGAGCTTTACAATCTGGCCGGAGCCCAAAACACACAGCTACACCGCTGGCTGTAGCTTTTACTGCACGTATTAAAAGAAGAAAAAGAAAAATGACCATTAAAAAAATTTAAAAATATTTTTAAAATACGCTTTAAATGTGAATTTACTGTATTTATCCATATGGATCAGTCTTCAAATATGTTCATTGACACATGGTACATATTATGGATTTGCCTCGATAATGGAGTGCGGAAAATTGGTAAAGAGAGATTGTTCTCTGTATTTGTGTTTGCTTGTGTATGTACTGTACAAGCATTGGAATCAAGATTTGCACCAGAGGATATTTCCTACTGGAGCCGATCGGATTTTAATGAAAGCTTCTGTCACTCATAGGGCCGACTTGTGTAATTTGCTGTATACACTGTGGCCTGAGTGAAAATGGCGAGCCAACAGAGCAGTAATGTTCAGGTGAGATGGATGGAATCCGGAGGAAACCTGAGCTCACATTCATGTCATTCACGCTAATGCAATACGCTTGTCAAAATCGAAAAACGTTTTTATAACACCTGTAATAACAAAAAAAAAAATCAATCATTTTGCATTTTGAACTAGTTTTAAGCTAGTTTCAACGGTTCAATAGCGGGTTTTTTTTGTCAGACTACCGATTATATTTAATGTTAAATTTTGCCTAAGAAAACATATGTTGATTATAGTGTCGAACCCAAAAGTCGTTCGCAAAAATTAGTTCCACCACCGCAAACTTTGAGCGGAATCAACACCAACATGTTCTTTTTGAACACGGCCAATTGGAAAAGTCAACCCACCGAAGCGAAGCCCTGGCGACGGGGGATCACGTGTCCCACGTCGGCCGTATTATTTACATTGAGCTGGTGAGGAGCTGTTTGCTGAGAGGGATAATTTGACAGTCAGATAAACAGACAGACAGACAGACGGATAAACAGAGTGTTTGCCACTGACAGAGATCTCACTGTCAGTCTCACTGCCACTCTGTTCCTCCCTCCCCGGCCCAACAGCCATGGGGCAATATTTGAGCAGACAGTCAGCGAGTCCTCTAAATATTGAACATACAGTAGCTGTTTTTTTTTTTTAAAGCGGTGATTTTTGGACTCTCGCTTTTTTTTTTTTTTTTTTTTCTTCTTTTTTTGAGCCGAGTGATGGACGCCCACACATCCCAAACAAGCAGGCAAGCAAGCCAGGCCAGGGAGAGAAAATTAGACTGACTCATCAGAGAATGGGGAGATCTAGGTCTCTCTCTCTCTCTCTCTCTCTCTCTCTCTCTCTCTCTCTCTCTCTCTCTGTCCCTCTTTATTTCTCGCTCCCTATATATATATATATATATATATATATATATATATTTATTTATTTGTTTAAAAACTTTTTTTTTACAGAGTGTAGATACAAAAATATATATAGTCATAAACAAAAATATACATACATTTGCAAAAATGTATAATTATCTGGAAAATATGTTTTTATATCATATTTCACGTCTCATATATATTTATTTTATGAAAGTGAGTAAATATGAATGTATATATTGTATATGATACATGATTGTTATCTATTTTTGGAAAGTTAATAAATATAAATGTATATACATCACATATGCTTATTTCTTCTCGGGAAGTTAATTAAAACCCATCTGTGGTTATTGTACTATTTGTCTCGTATACCGAGCGTCTGTTTTGTGTAGGAGTGATGAAGTGACAGTGGTGCAATATCAGATGGTGTCAGCTCTCATCCTTGTCTCTGCCTGGAACATGTGCTCAGGCATGTGTGTGTGTGTGTGTGTGTGTGTGTGTGTGTGTGTGTGTGTGTGTGTGTGTGTGTGTGTTTGTGTGTGTGTGTGTGTGTGTGTGTGCGCGTGTGTATTTGCATATGTGTGTGTGTGTGTGTGTTGAGGGGGTACTGGGCTCTTTTTGCCCCGTGACGTTGTCACACCTCTGTCGGGGTCCTGCTGTGTTTCCCGCGGCATCCCGAGGTCCTGGACGCCGTCTCTGTGGCACTGCCGAAGATGGAGCTGGTGGTGGTGGTGGTGGAGCTGGTGGTTAGGGTGGTGCTGGGGGTGGTGGGCGTCTGGCACGGATAACACACTGATAGCGGCGTGATGGACAGCCGGGAAACTTCTCCCTCTCCACCCATCCCCACCCACCCCCGCTGAAAACTATGACAACCCTCTCTTTCTGTCACTCAGGCACGAGTGTGTGTGTTGTGTGTGTGTGTGTGTGTGTGTGTGTGGTCGTGCACACGGCCTCTCATGTGTATGTGACTTGGCGCTCGCTGGGTATGGGCGCCACTATTTATGCGGGGGGGAAAAGTACATTACAAATTGAAAGCCTGCAAAGATGAAGTAATGAAATTAATAATGAAATTAAGTGAAGGAGAAAAAAAAAATCTCTGAGGCAATCGAGGCAGAAGGAAAAAGAAAAATAGTCCACTGATCACGATCAAAGATTAAACAAAGAACGTATAACGAGAAATTTCACTTTCCTTTCATTTTTTTTTGTATTAGCAGTTTTTTTTCCTCCACTCTCAATTATTTCCCCCCAACTTCAAATGCCGCCGCGTAACTCGCTGTTAACTTTTTTCGGTGGCTGCTTGGTTATTCACAGAATGTCATTGGCATTCCTTTATTCTCCCCTTGTGGTGGCCTGTGGGGGAAAGGCTAATGTCTTGTGTGTCAATTCACAGCGTGAAAACTTTTAGATCTATATAAGGTTACTGATTGCAGAACTTATTTTCTAAGAGGAAAAAAAAAGAAAAAGAAATACATTATTTATGAACATATTCCCCGTCCATGGCTAATTGTTTATTTTCTTCACAATTGCTTTGATGTAACCAACTAGCGACTTATGGTAGTCTGTCGAAAAGTTGAATATTTTCCATTACGCTCTTTAAACATATCATTATTGTGTGTCATTCCGCAAAAGTTTATTTTAGTCCAGCGCTCTCCTAAGTAAATTAAATAGATATCGACGCTTCTGTTATATTTCTCCTTAGGAATACTCTTCAGATATCCAATCAAATCACTGCAATGTTCTATTTGCTCTGTTTTCGCTCCATTTCCTCCTCACAGATCTCCCCCACCACCTTGCAGGGAGGGGCTGGCCAGCAGAGCCATCCTTTATTTCTCACTGTTTAGTCGATTTTTATTTTAATAATTTAGAGCCGACACTGGACGCTGAGTGAAATAACGGAGAGGTTTATTTGGGCGAGCCGGTTCGTCATGGAGCTTTTCTTTAATTGAGCGGGCCGCGCGTCCCGGGCCGCCCCATCGGCGCTCAGCCTTTTGGGTGCGAGCGGACGCACAAAGCCACAGAAGAAATCAAGAAGTCATAAAAACAAGGAAGACACCCCCCACCCCCTTCTATAATTAGATTAGGAAAAAAGAGGGATTAAAAAAAGAAGATTCAGCCAAATCTTGTATGTGTGTGTATGTGTGTATGTGTGTGTGTGTGTGTGTGTGTGTGTGTGTGTGTGTGTGTGTGTGTGTGTGTGTGTGTGCGTGTGTGTGTGTGTGTGTGTGCTTGTGAGAGTGTGTGTGTGTGGTGCTCCAACCGAGCCATGGGTGCTTCTGGGAGCACCAGTGGTGCCCTGCGGCATCTCTCTCTCTCTCTCTCTCTCTCTCTCTCTCTCTCTCTCTCTCTCTAAGTTTGGTTTGAAGAGTTTATGGACAATCATCACCCAGTAGTTCCACTACATTTTATCTCACACAGAATAGCGAGAATAGCATTTGTTTCCACTGAAAATGCCTTTTATTTCATTGGATGTTGAATTACTTTTGGGTGCACACTAGACAATACTAGATAGGATTTTAACAGTGTACAGTGACAAATATCATGTCATTTTACTCTACTACATGGCTCAGACAATAGTCTTACCTTAGCCTTTTTGTTTTTGAATGAGGATTTATATTTACATTTGTGCACTGTATATTTGTAAAGGTCACCGACACTATTTATTTTGTAAATTAAAAGCATTTTAATTTCATAAAGCATTTAAAGGAATTTTACTTAAGTAGAAATGTCAATGTGGCACTTTTTCCACCGTTGGACTTCAATAGTCCATTCAGCAAGCATTGGGTGTCTGATGTATAAACAGAATCTAGTTCTGGTTAAACCCTATCAATTGCTCATGTATTTATGCATGTGATGATCTCCGTGCTATGTTAATCGTCCCCTTTCACAAGCCAAGTGCAGCGTGGTGAAAAAAAGAAATCCCGTCAATATCGCTTGCGTGTTGCGATATCCTTCCAGTCCATCTCCCCCTCCTCAGCTGTTCAGGTACGCCTGGCTCCCTGCCACCAGGCTCCACCTGTCTAGACTTAACAATCCCAGTTGGCAGGCTGTAGGGGAGTGGCCCTATCACCGGGATTTACCTAGAGCCGCGTCGTTCGGATGCCAGGGTGCCCAGTGGCTGGATCCGCAGCTCGGCTCTGGGTATCAGCTTTCATAGGATCAAAGCACTGGCAGCGATATCCTC
>NC_137203.1:19439581-19444581 GCF_960531495.2 Zeus faber | reverse complement strand
TTTTTTTTTCCCCCGGCGAGCTCTGTTGTTCCTCAGCGGCGGTGGGTCCCGGCTCTGACAGTGATGGTGTTGTTCCTGCGTTCAGAGTTTGGACCGCTCCTCCGTCGGGGCACCCGGCTCCCGGCTTTCTAATTGGTGGAAACGCTGGCGGCATCTGGTTCTGGTGAGCGTCTCCGTCGACGGCGGCGGTCGCCCAGACGCTTGACGGCCGCGGGTTGCCATAACGTCATCGTCGCGGCGACAGCCAAGGACCCTGGCGCTGGTTTCGAGTACCTGCCACTCAGCATTACCCGCCGCCCTCCCAGAAGAGACAAGGCATTTCACGCATCCAAGAAATGAAGCAGTTTGAGAGTCAAACGTGATAATAAGCTTACTTCCAACCCCCGCCACAACAGCCGTTGCACCCCTCCCAGTTCTCCGTGGCTGTAACCCCAGCCTGCGGGCAGGCGTCTAATAGTTTAGTGGGTAGATTATATGGCTCGTTAACTTTAAAAGAATCTCTTGACAGTGCGCGGTGTCACAATTCCATTTGCATATAATGCCGCTTTATCCGACGCGCCTCAGTAATATTTTTCTGTGTTTTTTTTTCTACGATGGTAAGTACGGAGACCTAGTTTGCTCTACAAAGGGAAGGGACGGAGTTAAAATCCTCTTTTGAGATGTTCCTCTCCCTCGTCCCTCTTTCCAACTTCACTTCCATTCTCTCCTCTTTTATCCCCTCTCTCCATTTCCTTGATACTGGGCCCAGCATTTCAGCAATATTCAGCCGTATTGCAAATGACTGTACAGCAGAGCGTGGCGTAACCCTTGATATCTGGCAACAAAGATTTGCTTCTATGAGAATAATAGGACACAAAAGGTCTCTGACATTTGAATGAATGAAATTGAATGAATTTGAATATTGGTTTGCAAGAAAAAGTTGAGCGTGTATCTGAATTTCTTCCTACAAATCATTCAAACTCACATTCTTCTGGAGACCAAATTCCTTACGAAGAAGGTAGATGGTGGTTCTTTTCCGTTAAGTCCTTTCTTTGTTTCTTAGCACAATGACCGCTCTGTCGAAGGGCAGAAGCACGTGACCTACGCTGCAGGTTTACAAACGAGGCCTCGCTACTTCAGCCGGATAGTTTGATTTTATTCATTCTGAAATTTTAATTTCTCTTTCTCGGTCAGACGAAGCGGACAACCACCACGCAGATTGCATGTGACATCTCTCTGGCTTGGCGAGAGGAACACAGTCGGTGAATGTTTACCCTCCACTTCAGCGGGATAAGGACTCCGAAATTTCATCAAAATCTAATTAATCAATGCGGTCTATCGTCGCCCCGCACGGTATCAATGCCTCCCCTCAAGCTGTATCAACCTCCGCCCTCTGCGGCGGCTGTGTGCTCGGCGATTGTCGGCTGCAAGGACAAACGTGTGTTCAGTCCAAAAAAAATGAAGCCGACATGAAAAAAAAAGTGGAAAAAAATGAGTAAACGTAATATCTCTCGCGACGGGGTTACGTCCGCAGACGGCGCTCAGTTCCGCGCATCACATGGCATTTGCTGCTATTTCATATCTGCACATAAGCAAACAGAGCGGCGGCCACACGGGAGAGGAGGCGGCGGGGAGGCAAACAGCGTGAGGGCACCGGGCCGGAGCTGTGGTGACCGGTGGCTCCTGTCTGTCCCAGGCCTCTGCTGCTGCACCTCAATGCCCGTATTCACACGCAGGATTCCAGCGGCCGTCAAAACATCCCAGCTCCGGACGACGGACACGCTGGCTCTTCTAGGTAAATACCATCCCCCCCCCCCCTCAACCTCTTCCCCCCCGTTCCCAAAATCTAGGCCCTAACCCTACAGCCCTCCCCTCTCTCTCTCTTTCTCTCCGCTAGTGAAGGTTTGTCTCGTTTTTTGGAGATTCGGTTGCCGGCGAGTCACTCGATGAGTCGTTCGATTCAGCGATCCGCCGAGGGAGGAATTACGGTGAACGGTGAAAGAGACAGTCAGAGGAGTCGGCCGACTGTGTGGGGTTGCGAATGGACATTTCCCACCAGCGTCGTTTAACTCTGTCACAGTCATTCTTTTTGGTGGGGGAATGTGTGAATCAGTCACCTCCGTGGGGAATTATGCCGAATACCTTGACGCTCTTTCCACGTTCATATAATCCACATTAATTTGCTCCTGTTTGTGAGTAGAACATTCACGCAAGATTCTCTCTCTCACTATATCTCGCTCGCCCGCTCGCCGAATCAAAATTTTTAAGCGGCTTGTTAGGCACAAGTAGCCGGGCTCTTGTCGTTCATGAATCAAGATTCGGCACTCGGTGAGCGCCCGGGGTGCCTGCAACGCGGTGAATCGAGTCGCAAGGCGGCACACAACAAAGAACTCTTTTTGCCGGAGCGACTTCAAACTCCTGCATCATTTAAAAGATTTGTTCAAGATGAACGAATCGTTTGCGAGTCGCTGCGACCGCTCTCTACTCTGCGTCTCCTCTCAGCCGCTGGTGCACTTTGTTTTCCTTCTGAGCCTATGAATTGAAAACGAGCACCGCGTTAACCAGACTCCATTATTTGGTACCCCGGAGTTCATTTAAATTAAATGTCCTCAGTCAGTAGTAAAAACTAAACGCTGCATCAGCACTATTTTCGTTTTAGAAACGGCACTAATGGTAATTTTGGGGATGGTTTGTTCTCGTTTTATTTTCGTCAACAGCGCAAGGGATGGACATTACAATGTCAAACAAACAAATTGCTCTGAAGCGGTGGAGAGTGATTCCTCCTCCCTTTATTGGTAAATACGGCCAAATCGTTCCGCATTCCTGCCGGCCCCCCTCGCCGCAGCAGTTGCGGACGCTGGAGGAGACGTTAGCGTCTAGCGTTCTCTTGGCGAGACAAGGGGGCCATAGAAGGAGTCCAGATTATTCCCCGAAAGAACAAACCGCACCGCAGATTAGAAGAAAACAAACCAAACCGAGCCCCAGCCTTGTGCAACCAGGCCGCTCGGTCTCTGTTGTCTCCCTGCCCTCCTGCCGTGCACGTTGTCTCTGTCGGCCAATTTATTTGGTTTGATTGGATGGTTGATTACATCGGTGAAGTTACCCACTTGGATAGACATGACTAGTTATTGTTTAATCTCAGAGACACGAGGAGAGCTTTGAGGATGGGGGGGATCGTTATATGATCTGACGCAATGGAGTCCAATAAGCGCGTCGATGGAGGTGAGCAGGTCGACGTGGGTTAAAAGAAACCGCGGCTATGGCTGCTCCGGCGTTGCCGCCGCAGGTTCAGCGGATTGATCCTGCGCCCCCGTCCCGCGCCCTCCTTTGTGTCGGTGGTTCCCCCAGGATGAAAAGGATGATGATGGATCGGGGAGGATGGGGGAACCCTTCGGGTAAACAACAAACAAAGGCTGGAAGGATGGGATGTAAACAAAGGTCATCTCTACCTGCCAACGTCTCCCGGTGTGTTTGGTTCTCGTTCCTGCAGAAGCAGCTGCGTGTCGGGCCTTAATGCCTCCTAATCTGAACGTGATGAGTAAATACCAGCGCCGATGTTCAGAGAAGGTGTAATTGTATGTATTAACCTCAAGGGATCCAGATGCTTCAGAATCCTTAACAAGCCACACCGCACTTATCAAAAAAGCAACAATATGGTGGTATGGTGGTTCCTGTTTCAAATGTACATAGTATTAAAATGAAATATTTCTTATTAACCTAGTTCCCATCACACACGGACAAGACACCAGCGTTGTCTGGTGTAATCATTTTGCTGGAAACACAACATTGTCTTTGTCTGGCTGCAGCAAGCAGTGGTCCACGGGCTTTCCACATTTATCGAGCATAATTGCCGCTTAAAGTCTTAAATTATTTATTATTGTGAGATCTGACAGTGCTGCTCAGCTGCAAATTGGGATCATCTTCCATGACCACCAAGGATTTGCAGATTGGAGGCAGAACTAAGTTTATTTCCTCCGCTCTGCTTTTATCCCGGCAAACGAAGCGTTTAAAAGGATCACTAGTGACAGATAACCACGTTACTGTGCAGACCAATAGCGCCGCTGCTCTTAAGATCCTGATTTTGTCTGAGTTTCTCTCTCTCTCTCTCTCTCTCTCTCGCTCGCTCGCTCTCTTGCTCTCTTGCTCCTTTTTTTTTTTTTTTTTCCCCCCCGCTCGCCCCAGTCTAATTGTGCTAAAGCTCTCCCCATGGGTTTTAACGTTTGACACGGCGCAACGCTCCCGAATCCTCCACGCCGCTCCCTCCCTTATGGGGCAGAGTATCTTAAGAGCCGGGGAGGGATGTATGTCTAATTCGCAAAATTTATCACGTCGCAAAATGATGCATTAAATGAAAGGGGACACGCTCGCATTTGAAATGCTGACTTTAGAAAAGAAGTTGTGATTTTTCAAAAATGACTTGAGCTGGTGGTGGTGGTGGTGGTGGTGGTGGTGCTCCCCTCCGCCTCACCCGCTCGGTCGCCTCCCACGTCCTCTTCTCGTCTCCTCAGATATCTGTCTCTCCCGGGGAGGGGAGGCCACAAGGCCCTCTCTCTCTCTCTCCCTCTCTGTCTCTCTCTCCCTCTCACTCGCTCTCTTTCTCTCTCTTGTCAGCCTTTGCTACTCCTTTCTCTCCATCTCACGCCGTCTATCTGTTTGTTGGTCTTTCGTGAAGACTCCTTCACTTCTCTCCTCTTATATATTCGGTGTTGTGCATTTTTTGTTTATCTCAGGCGTCATCAATCCTTGCGTATATGAACCATTTGCAGTCCTACCTACCTGGACCTATAAGTCAGCACCGATTATTTTGCGGCAAAGTCCATATCTACCACAAATCGTCGACTAGGTGGTGTCTGGTGAGGGTTTACTTTGAGGAGACAAGGAATCCCTTCACATCCATGTCCATTTACTACATCTCTGCAAAAGCAATGCGGGGAGAACAAAGGGGGCCATTGGTGAAGCCCCCCATCCTCCAATACCTCCATCCAGAGAAGCGTTCCACTGGGTTTTATCTTATAAATCTT
>NC_137203.1:19429581-19434581 GCF_960531495.2 Zeus faber | reverse complement strand
GGGATTTTATTGAAATTGTTAAGGGGCTTATCATTGTGACTGAGGACTAAATCAAGGGCTTTTAGCTGCAGAGATTCCTTTATTTCCCATTTCCAACAGCGTGGAGAGTGAATAATCTGAATTATATGACAACCATCCCAACCTTTCCCCCATTTTTTTTTTTTTAACTCATACACAAACCAAGGGCTGTCATACAGCATGCCATAAATGTTGCATGTCACACGTGTCACACAGTATGTTAACTGATTTCGAGATGGTTTGGTAAAGAACTGTCTGGGAAAAAAACAACATTGGGTTTATGGAATCGTACGTAACATGCAAAATAGTGAACGCTGTCATTAAAGTCATTTTAAGAAGTTAGCGACGGCCGTGATGCAGAATGTGATATTTGCAGATGTGTTGCAGTTGGAGGATACTAATTTTATTACAATTATATTACAATGTTATTGCAACATTATTACTCTATAGTGACACCGTTAGCGACACCGAAATGGAATGGGGGCATTGTGTTGGTTTACAGAACTAGAGAAAACAAATTAAAGACATGGATGCATCCGACGGGTGACGAACCCATGATGATGAACCCATGTTTCCTAACAAGACGGAACAGTGTTTGTGTGTGTGTGTGTGTGTGTGTGTGTGTGTGTGTGTGTGTGTGTGTCTGTGTGAGAGAGAGAGAGAGTTTCACCTGTCTCAAGACACGAGCATGTCAAAGATGTTACCGTGCAAGCAGATGCGTAAACACAAAGTCACGTCTGTCACGGAAAAACAGATGTGTGAGCAACGACGCCGCATCAATTACCCGTTTCGACTTCCTCCAGTCAATTAGAAAGAGGTAATTATGTCGTACTTATTTTTCTCCCATGTCTTTCCCGCATCTCTTCTTCTACTTTTGGCACGGAGAGCGAGCGGCTGGTTGTCATGGAGTGCATGTAAAATCATGTGTGCAGGTACAAAATGTCTAATCTGCGCTCTCCCTGTTGGGATTAGCACAGGATGTTACGCTACGGCTGTCACAAGGTATTAGGGAGGAGAAAAGGCAAGGAGGTGCAATATGGGACACCTACAACTTTGCAGCCAGACCAAATAAATAAATAAAATAAAATAGTTGTGTATATCCACAGAGTGCGATAGTGGAACTGCAGGTAAGGACACTTGAATTAAGAAAAAAAATCAAAAACAAAACAAAACACTGTATTTTCATTAAATTAATTAAAATTTGCGATCTCAGTAATAAATGCTTAAATAACCCTATTTTTTAAATTTCCGCTTGTATATTCGCTTTAATGTGAAATGAGAATTGCTATAAGCTTTATCTGCTGCTCCCTCACTAAAACCCTACATACTATTACTTGTCCTCAGAGACAGTAATTACAATCGCACCCAATAAGCTTGAACCGTATCAAAAATTAATTAATACCAAATTTTATTTGGGTTATCCATTGCTTTAAAACACATGTTTTTATTTTTTTTGCATGCTAATGCCATACGTTTCGAAACATTGCTTCAATTCAATTACTTGGGAATATCATTAAAGGCAACAAATTTACAGTTTAATTTGTGCGTCCTATTTAAGTCGCTCTGGAGCTACGGAATCCTCCTCCTCGGTAAGTGGATTAATTAATTTGAATCAATAAAGTCTCTCAGTCTGGGCTGCAAAGAAAAAAATAAAAATAATAATAATAATAATAATAATAATAAGTACCCCATCGTGAAGCCTTATCAGCTGCAGTGGAGGTCCAAACCCTGGCTTTCCAACTTTTGCTGAGAGATGATTCTCCACCAAACCACTTATTTGTTAAGTTTGTTTTGTTATTTTGCTGAAGAGATGATTGTGTCGTTTTCAGTTTCAGGGAAACATATTTGTGGGTACAGTATGTACAGTTGAATACATTTATTTGTATTGACGTGTTTGTGATGTGTGTGTGTGTGTGTGCGTGCCTGCATGCGTTTGTGTGTGTGTGTTTAATAGTGATGACATCATAAATAACTGGATGGGTTTTTATTTAGAATAATATGGAGTGGCTGACCCTTTAGCTCGATGAGTCACCGAGACCAAGTGGCGAAAACGGAAAAAAAAAGAAAAGAAAATAAAAATGCAAGCGGCAAAACGATATTCAGCCTCCACACGTGTCGAACATTGGTTCTGGTGTTTATGTGTCATTTTACATTACGGGAGAAGCATAAAAGTGCCTTCGCTACGCCCAAACAGCACACAGCAGCTCACTGGATTAGTTCACAATTCACATCCCTGTTTTTCGCTCCCTGGAAACTTGTAAAGGGACAGAATCATTCATGGCACATTTGATTCCCACTTTCAATTAAGGATTTTCTACAGCTGTCTGTCGACATAAAGCTTAGCTTTTATGATTTGCTGTCGAGTTCCTCTCCTGCTTTGAACGGGAGGTTTCCTCCTCCATGGGACCAGTTTAGTTTTTTTTGGGTCCTAATGGGAGATTCTCTCTCTGGGAATAGAGTCGAGCTTACTGTCCGGGCACGAGGCCTTTCCCAAATGAACAGGTGACAACTTTGACTTTGATATCTTTTATCCTCCCTCTCCGTCGCCACGCCAACCGTCCGTCCGTCAACCCTCCCCCTCTCTCTCTCTCTCTCTCTCTCTCTCTCTCTCTCTCCTTCCTCGTTCCCTCGCTCCCCTGAAGCCACCGTGAGGAATGTGATGCAGAGGTGTTGTATTTCTGTTTGTGTGAGTTGAGCTGGCACGCGGCGCGGAAGGAGCGCGGCGGCCAAAACCCAAATATCAGGTGATTTAAAGGCCGGAGAACACGAGTTTGAAGTATTGAAAAAATATATGTCCCATCACGACGAGTTTTTCTTCCTTTACAATTTGTTGGCTTTTTTTAACAAGCTGGGGAAAAAAAGTGTTTTTTCTCCCACAATTATTAATGTTGTTGTGTTTTGGGAGCACTATATCCAAAACAGGAAAAGGTAAAAATGCAGAAAATTGGCTTAATTATACGCAAATATATATCTATTAAAAACAATTACCATATTCTTTTCTTGTACTTTTAATAGAATTTATATATGTGTTTTATTTCATTTTTATCCAAGTGAAGCACTTTTGGGAAAAACACGCAAAACCCGGGACTGGTCACAATTAAAAAATGAAAAAATAAATTAAATGACGGTAAATGCAACAGGACGTGTTGACACTCACCAGGTGGTTAACAAGCAGCGGGTGCTCCTCCGCTGGAGACTTGATAACTTAATGGGTTGCAACATCTGTGCTGGGAGAGGCGGCCGCGTTTTTCCTGCTCCGAAGGTAATAACATCACGACGAGGCGGAATCCACGTGCACGGACGAAGAAAGACCCCCACTGATAAAAAAAAAAAAAAAAAAAAAACGGAAAGAAAAAAATCGAGATACAAAAACAACCATGTCAGCAGTGGGTACGTATTTATAGGCACTTTTTAAAAATGACTATTTATTTAATTACTTATTTTTTGACAGAAACGTGCCGTTTTACAGGCCTCTTATTATGTTGTTATTGTAATGTGTTGTAAAAACTGAGCTATAAATGCTGTAGAAGCAGTCTCTCCGTAAAATAAATAATAAATAACAAATAATAAATAATGAATAAAGTAAATATTATGTTACATCTAAGATTTTAGTGCCACAAAATGGCAAGTTGGGTGTGTACAGCCAATCAGGTTACATTTTGCTTCCATCGCCTCTTGTTAGGAGCCACTGAGTGTTTTGATTCATTGACAGCAGCCACGTCAGATGTTTCTCTAACATTTCTCAACCCGCTCTGAACGCACCGGGCCAAGAGATGTTAAGGCAATGGGAGATATCTAAGGCCGGTATTACAAGCATATGGTGAAGTGAAACACGTAAGAATCTAATCCCGTTGTCTCCAGTGAGACGGGCGCAGTGTGTAACCGACTTTTGGATCAGAATCCAAAGGAACGTGTTCCATTCTAACGTTCCTCTTAGATCTGGTCCAACGAGTCGGAAAAGCCAAAATCACAGACTGCTTGATTTGCCAAGATTTGTTTGGGGCAAAATCTGCATTAATGACAAAGACTGTGGAAGTGTGTGAGGTAGGGTTGATGTTAATTATCATGGCAATACCAACGTTTATTATATCTGCACTTGGACAAGTATCCAAAATTCTAAACTCATTGAGAGCAAATCAAAAGATAAGACTGTAAGTTACTGGAGTTTATGGAAATGATGGAAAATCAATGAAGACAGGATGAGGAGGGGCTGAATTTGTATAAGTGTATGTTGGATCGATGACATTTTTCTCGATGATAGGATTCTGCCAATTTGCCATCCATCCATCCATCATCCATCCATCCATCCATCATCCATCCATCGTCCATCCATCCATCCATCCACCCATCCATCAATCCATCAATTAATCATCCATCCATTCATCCATCCATCCATCCATCCAGCCACCCATCCATCAATTAATCCATCCATTCAGGTATCCGTCCAGACATCCATCCATCCATCCATCCATCCAGCCATTCATCAATCCATCAATAAATCCATCCACCCATCCAGCTGTCCAACCATCCATCAATGAATCCATCCATCCATCCAGGTATCCATCCAGACATCCATCCATCAATCAATCCATCCACCCATCCAGCCGTCCATCCATCCATCCATCCATCCATCAATTAATCCATACATCCATCAATTTATCGTTCCATCCATCCATCTATCCATCCAGACATCCATCCAGGTATCCATCCAGACATCCATCCATCAATCCATCCATCCATCTAGCCATTCATCAATCCATCAATAAATCCATCCACCCATCCAGATGTCCAACCATCCATCAATGAATCCATCCATCCAACCATCAATTAATCCATCCATCCATCCATCCAGACATCCATCCAGGTATCCATCCAGACATCCATCCATCAATCAATCCATCAATCAATCCATCCACCCATCCAGCCGTCCATCCATCCATCCATCCATCCATCAATCCATCAATGAATCCATCCATCCATCC
>NC_137203.1:19413662-19421881 GCF_960531495.2 Zeus faber | reverse complement strand
GAAATGCTTTGCTTTGATTGGCTCTCGAAATGTTTCTGTGGTTTATCCGAGTTCGTTGAGCGTCGATATGGATTCAAGTTAAAATACTTACTTTGCAGCTGTTATCGAAATCGAACGTAGCGAAGTATTCCGTGAGAAAGCCACCCCCAGCGACCGACTTTCCACCTCTGACGGACGCCGCCCCCGCTCTCCTCGGACCTACGACCTTTCGGCCCCTCGCTCCGTCCGCCGCGTCACAGCCATGGAGAGAGAGAGAGAGAGAGAGAGAGAGAGAGAGAGAGAGAGAGAGAGAGAGACGGAATGAGCTTTCTCTCCTGGCGAGGCTGCTCATTTTAAGGCAGGGTTGTCTGGTTTGCGTGCTCGTAGCACCTAGGGCGACGCGGTGGCCCGCCGAGACACTTCCCCACACGTAATGTCCGTACACTTTAGTGACGGGTCACCGAGGCCGAGGGCTGAAACCCAAACCACGCCAGACCGAGGGTCTCCAGTTCGTCTCAGCTTCCCCCCTCGGCGACTGCAAATAAAACAATTAAAAGGGGGGGGAAAAAAAAAAAAAACACAGACCACCCCCACCCCAAGAGAATCCCCCCCCGTTTTGCGGAAAAAAAATAAACAAATTAGTTGATCACCCGTGCCCAGAAACACGTAAACAATCCAGCGAGATCGATACAAACGAGGTTTCACCCGAAGAAAAAGTGTGGATCTTCCGTCATCGAGGGAACAGTCGTGTTGTTTCAGCATTCTTTCGCCAGATCTCTTTTGGATTTATTCTGGGAAAATGCTAATCTATATTCTTCTCATGTTTCCCCCTGTAAAAGAAACACCTTATATCGTCCATCTGCACATTAGAAAATTGGTCGATTTAAGATGGATATATAAAACAGTCATTTAGGTCGATCATTATCTGTATTAGATTTTGGCACGAGGTGCAACACTCTTTGACTGGAAAATACCTTGATAAAAATATAATTTCCACTGTGTGCCACCCCCGCAAAACTCTGCTAATGTGAACAGAGTCACAGTGGATATACTGTATAATTTAGGGCTGCCTTTTTTCATAATTTGTGCTTTCATACTTATTTACCACGCTGTGTTGAAATTAGGAGGGTGTCATTAAGAGGTCAGGGGAAATGGCTGACAGAGCCTCAAAATTGTCCTCTTGGATGGTATTTTATGATTTTTATCAGCTATTCGTTAAACCCAATAGAAGGAAAAGTACCCGCTTGCTGAGCAATGCAGTTGTATGAGAAATTAAAAAAATCAAATTACCAAATTATTAGCCCATACCAGCATGATATGTGATTGCGACCGAAGATCTTTATCAACGCTTCCACGGTGGATAATTCATAGAGGATTCAAATAAATTGCCATAAAAATGCTACGCTGGAAAATGTTCCTTTTACACTGTGGAAAAAAAAATGTCCTTATCGAGGTTATACGATGTAAATGACCTTCCAGGATTTAAAAATAAATCCATACGAACAGGTCTGAAGGGTCTGGCACAGGGTCCCAATTCAACCATAAATGGAAGTATAAAGGCAATTTCAAATCAAATAAGCTGAATGAATGAATAAAGTGTGATCCCGCCTCTTATACGCATCTTATATAAATCCCCTTCCAGTATTTAGAAAACCCTAGAAACATGTCATAAGGGTCTGGCACAAGGTCCCAATCATCATACATGGCGTTTTTTTCAAGGTCATTTATATTTAAGATAAAATCACATTCGTAAAATGTTATCCTATCTTATCTCATCTTATGTTGTATAAATTACCTTGTAGTTTGGAAAAATCAACATGGACGGGTCATAAGGGTCGCAATTAAACCATGACTGGCATTTAGTCTGTCCAATAGGATCGTGTCAGATACCGCAACACAATATGTTTACGTTGAAAGTTTACCCATTTCCGCGACACCTCACGTCCCCACCCGTGCAAGCTCCGTTTCCAAAATGAGAAGAATGCCCCCGAGCTTGGAGCCGTGGACGTGTGAGGGGGGCAAACGGGGGGTGGAGGAGGGACGGGTTGGGGGTCTTTTTTAGCCGCCCCAGGAAGATGGCAGCATTCTTTGGGGGGCAATTTTCAGGGCACATATGTCAGCACTGACAAAGGCTTTTGGGGGGCTGGCAGCGGGAGGCGGGGGGGTTGTCACTGATCCCTCAGAAGGCTAAATTTACCCCTGAATGACGGGGACAGGTGGTCCGAGCTGGAAGAGAGGGACGGGACGGCGCAGGACAGGGGGGGCGGGTGGGGTGGGTGGAAGTGGACCCAGCTTCAGTCTGAGCAGAGTCCGGGGGGCAAACGCACAACCCAAATCAGGGTTTTATTCAAAGCCAGCTGGTCTGGCTTGATCACATGCGGGACAGTGATTTTCAGTTCATTTCTTTGGTGTCGCTCTTTTTTTTTTTTCTTTTTTTTTTTTGTCTTTCTTTTTGACGCTTTTTCGGCAACTATTTATTTTTATTTTATTTTTATTTTTTTTTCTACGTTGAGCTGACCTGCAGCTGGTGCTGCAGGGTGGAACTTCCCGGGGAAGAAAGGAAAACGGCACCGGTGAGCTTCACCTCTTCTCCGCCCTCTTTTTTTTGTTTTACCTGTTGAAAAACTCTGATGCGGGCGGCGTTGGGGTTAGCACTGGTGACACGGGTCCGCGTTGGCGAATCAACTTTTTATTGTCTTCTTTTGATTAATTAATCAGTTAATCAGCACATTTATAATCTTCAAATAAACACTCAAGTAAATCGGCACGCGTCGATCAATTTACCTTTGACCTCATTTATATTGTGAGTTATGTAATTTTTGCATACTTTCTATTTTTCTATGTAATTGCATCTCATTTTCTGTGCAATAATCTCATAACGGATCACGACGCGTTGGGTTCAGCTTATCGAGCAGAACGCCGAAATAAGCTTTAACTGCTGTAGTTAAGTTCCAGCTGTTGCCAATCATCTCCGCGCGGCGCATTTGGGGAAAAGCCGATCGGGGACTCCTGTAGCTGCATATATTGAAGTTTTTGGATTGTTATGTTATTATTACTCTCAGGCATGACAAATGGTTTGAATCGGTTTTGGCCTTGAGTTTTTTTGTGGGGGTTCGTTCTTCTGAGGGAAATTGCTTCTTACGTCTCATTTTGTGACTTCACACGATCGTAAAGCCCAAAGAGCAGAGAGGAATCATTCTCATAAATTAGTGTATTAGGAAAGCGTCAACTTCACAGTTTGGTTGTTTTTGAACCCAAATCTGAGCCAAAAGAGGGCATTTAGCCTCCCAGGACGCTAAAAAGAAGGTTTCTCCACTTTTTTAATCATATTTTATTATAAATCTTCATGTGACTTGAGTTTACGCCATGAAAGCTGCGAAACATCCCCGCACCACATTAGAACCACTAAATAAACATTGCACAGCCCCAGTATGTGCCTTCTCTGGGCGTGTCACCTTGTCCCGTGGTTGTTTTTCCCGGGGACGGATCCCAAGGAGAGTCGACCTGAGGAGACTTTGACCCAGTTTTACCACCAAAAACGCTCACGCTCTCGTCCTCGCCCCGTTCTCACTTTTTTCAAAAACCCCCGAATTCTTGACGCCGTTGTTTTCATTCTGCGCGTCGGGCAAGCGGGGTGGCTTCTCTGCCTTGCAAGCTTTTTTTATTGTTTTTATTTTTGTCATCCCGCCATCTTGTTCTGCTCTTCGAGTCCTGAGAAAGGAGTTGCATAATATTAGGGAAAAAGCAAAAAATAACCTGAAGTGTGGCGCGGCGAGGTGTTAGTTCACCGTGTCGGTTATTATCGTAGTAGTTATTATTAGTTGTTATTTGGTTTGTCCGGCGACGGGCTTCTCTGGGTTTTCTCGAGGTGCGCTCGGTGGAATTTAAAGCAGAAATGAAGACAGACGTGACGGTGTCCATGTCACAGGCGCAAGATTTAATTTCTATTTTTGCGTCCGACAGAATGCTCCTCGCTGCGTCTCCAGATCCTCCGGGGGGGGGGGGGGTTGCCCACCTTAGCTGTCACTTGCAGAAAGTACATTTCATATTTAAAACAAATTATCACACCACCGCGATGCATTACACATATGGAAGTGGTTTCGATTGTGATGGCATGGAAAGGAAGGGAATCTTTGGTCCACTGTAATTGCTCGCAGTTAAAGCGCGGTAATTCCGGCCGTTTTTTGTTTTTTTTTGTTTCGTTTTTTGTTTTCTTCTTCGCCCCTTTCCACTTTCTTCTACCTTTCATTTCGAGAGAAAAGACTCCAGCCAGCCGCAGCCCAAACCCTTTTTATGAAATGCCACCCCCCCCGCAACTCCCCTTCCCCGCACCCCCACCCCCACCACCACCACCACCACCACCACCCCCACCTCCACTCTTCCCCAGTCCTCCCTTGAGCGGTGTCGAGGCCGACGGAACGGTGGGACGCTCCGACGCCCCTATAGAACGCCGCCGCCGCCTAAAATCTACAAAACACGAGTGCTGGCGCGAGGCGGCTCTTTTGATCTGCAGCTAATCTCGGTTGCCTGCCTCCCCACTGATCGTGTCGGAATAAGAATGAGTCGGAGCGGGCGATCCTCCAGGCACAAAGGAGCTTTAGACGCCGCCGCGCGCTCCGCCGAGCCCCGCCGCTGCGCCGCGCACCGCGGGGCCTCCGCCGGCGGTCGCTGGCAACCGGTCGCTCCGGATCCGCTCGTCTCTCATCGAGATGCGTGTTAACCCCGCCCCGTCTGTTTATTGACTATGCTTCATTCGCAGCGAGATGTCATCGGCCGTTCGTCAGGGGGAAGTGGACCGGAGGGAAAGAAGTCGCCTGGCGCCTGCGCTGTGTAGTGTTACCATGGGGATTGGAAACAGTGACCATAGCGCCCGTTTCTTTACACACGGCTCATCTCAGTGGAAAACCGAACTTGCAATCGAGCTCAAACTCATTCTAGTCAGATGTAAAAATTCCGATTTTAAAATGGAGGGGGTGAGGTACGGTCCTGATTAGCGCTTAGATGCCATGGGTTTGGAGTTCTAAGACCTGCTCTGCTATTGGTCCAGACATTCATTAAAGAAGTAAAATCATAATAATAATAATAAGATGAGATTGGATTTCAGAGTGCGCAGCAAACATACAGTATCGAGACGATCAAAAAGTGGTTATGCACACCACCAGCTTTATAAGTATGTCGCTCCAATGCACACTATGAGGTTTTAGCGCTCGGTCCAATCACACTTTACACTCTGCTCATATGTCGTTTTTTTTACAATTATAATGGAGCTTACTGTGCATGTGGGATCTGTTCCACTCCAGCACGTTTCACACCAAACCCTCGTCGGACGCTGCCTAGACCTGTTTGAACGACTCTTTCTACGGAAATATGCAACACTGGTATTGTGTGTTTATTGGTGTCGAGAGAAAAGGCGAGCAGATGCAAAGGAGTAGCTGTGTCTGTTTCAGAGTCGTTTTCGCGGGGAGGAAAGATTATTAGCAGAAAGTGCTTTTGTTTCTCATTAAAATTTAGGAATTGGAGGTGGGGACAATTCTGTGGACATACGTGCAGAGTGGATACTCTCGCAGGAGCAGAACACCAGCGCACAGGAAAGAGGAGAGGAGAGGCACTGTAAATAAATAAAGAATTCCAAATAAAAACCATGTGTGTAATACTAATAATAATAAAGTGGAATGCAATGGCCTGAGGCTGCGCGAAAGCAGTGACTTTGTAGTGACGCACCTGTCAATTTCCACAGTTCAAGTCCAGGCACATGTGATAAACCAGTTACATCTGCACTGAAAGGGGGTTAAGGGCGCCCCCGGTGGCGGAGAGTGTAACTGCATGCCCCCAAAAGGCTACTGTGTACACAGAACAGCACAGTGGCCCACTCAGGTGGGGTGGGCTGCATCCTGACAGGATTTCAAGGTTTCCTATTCTATATAGTCAGGGTGTGGTTGCTTTTGTAAAATGAATAATCAATTATTATTCAGCCGAAACACCCTGTCCGGCAGTTGGAATAGCAGAAATCTGGATTTATCTGTGTGTGTGTGTGTGTGTGTGTGTTAAGTTTGCATATTGACGAGTTTGCAAGTGTGGGATTCCAAAGTTTTCCCGACCTCCAAAAATCATGTAAGCGAGCTTCAATCGACCTTTGCTGATGGTGTATGTGGCAACGGCTTGGCACGATGCCCCTCCCCCCCCCCCCCCCCCGCGCCTAAAATTAGGTAGACTCGCACAAACATATCTATTAACACCAAGTAGCCCTTTTTTATGATTCATGTTGTTATCTACGAAGGTTTGGGTGTTTTTTTCATTGTTAATACTGATACTGTTGTCGCCTTTGGATGTGTAACCGTTAAAATTAAAGTTAGCTGCGGCACAGTTCCACAGCTTCCTTATACTAAAACCCAAAGGTATTGCGCGGCTCGCTGGTGAGATTAGTGCCACGGTCTGATCCCAGCTCCCCCCCCCAAAAGAGCATTTATCATTGCCTGAATAATTTAAATCTTTATATCTCATGTATCTCCAACAGCCAAAAGTTTCACATTTCCTGTTCAGGCATGGGTGTGAATTACACCATGTGTTCATCGGTGTATGTGTGAGTGTGTGTGTGTGTGTGTGTGTGTGTGTGTCTGTGTGTGTGTGGAGCGGCGACAGGTCCGGCTCCAGTGTGCGTCGGGACAGTGACGGTAGCCACACAGGGCCGTAAAACCTTTTCCTATGATGTAACTGGAGCATTAGGCGGAACAAAGGGAGATGTTGTTGCCCAGCGTGAGCCTCGTCCATAATGGATGAAAGGTGCACGGAGCGCTGTTGGTCAAACACGACAAGTGCAAATCACCTTCTCTGTTCCACCCGTGAGGAGCGCCCGCCAGGGCCCCGAGCGCCCTGCGAACGGGGGAGTTCGGAGCGGCACAGGCCGCATGATCTTGAGGTCTCTTTGTATTTTTTATAAAAAAAAAATTCTTTAGATTGTTTTATTTTATGGGACATTTAAGACCCTTCAAATCGGTCAACACAGACACACAGAGATTTAAGTTTACTTTTTGTGTTTTTGGAAGAGGAGTCCAATTATTAGGCGTAAGGCCGTTCCTGGATAGAAGTTTTAAACAATGAAAACTACTCTTGCTCAAAGCACAGTACAGAAAATATTCAATCAATATAAGAAAAAATATTCAAAAAATATAAGAAAATTCAATAAATATTGAATAACAATGTTATTGAATACTCTATTGAAGAAAAATATTCAATAGAGATTGAGTTGCTCTTGCTATATATTTGTTGTTTATGATCCATGTCATTTGTGGGGGGGGCGTTTGTACAAGATTTGTGAGAGTTCCTTGGTTTCTGCTTGAATTTGTATCATTTGTATCATATCTTTCTCAAATTCCTGAACCCTGAATCTCTTAAAATATTTTAGGAATTTTAAGGGCATATGATTTATCTTAATTAAATGTGGTCCATTCACCCTTGCTCTCCTAATTATACCGTGCCGTGCTATGATTCCCACCACTGTAATTAATGATGATATTTGCCCTCTGAGTTTCATTACGAACCGCGTTAACACGAGAGGTATGGAAAGCACGGCGAAGCCTCCGCAGTTGTTGAACGCGAACTGCGGGATAACGTGGTTGTTGGTTTTTTTTGTGTTTTAATTTACCACTTAATGAATCGCAAAGAATCACCCACGAGATCCGAGGCTACCCAGCTGTACGAGTGGAAGTGACCCCCCACCCACCTCCTGGCGGGAGGGGTTCGGCCATCACCCCGCGTCGTGTCAATCAAGAGTGACAGAAAACAACACGTGGCAGTAAGGGAGCGTCTGCAAACAACAGCGTCCCCGATTTTGAAACGGTTGAAATGCCGGGGCTAATTCTTCACGAGATCATCGGCTGCGCCGGGCGGGGCGTGTTTTGTGTTTTCGTGCGGGGGTGGGGGGGGGGGGGGGGGGGGCGACGGCGACGAGCGACAACAGCAATGACACTGAGGTCCCGGAAACGTGTCTGCGTTCGTCTGGTTCGTGCGAGCGGCGTGCCTTTGTTTCTCCCTCCCTCTAGAGAGAGAGAGAGAGAGAGAGAGAGGGAGAGAGAGAGGGAGAGAGAGAGGGTGGGGGGGGGGGGAATCATAACTCCACATTTGCAGGCAGGATGTTGTGTGACACGGGCTCTGAAGTGACTGCCAGCAGAGGCTTAAGGAACAATCCGAACGAGATCAATATCAGCAAACCGCACTCGTGTGTTTGACTTAACATCCAGTCG
>NC_137203.1:19401162-19411162 GCF_960531495.2 Zeus faber | reverse complement strand
AGCCCACTGCACTATCTCACATTGTCTTATCTGAAGTGGAAAACTTGCAGTTGTAATTGTTATCTTCACACTAATAGGGGTTAGTGTTTTGAAATCATTTGGTTGTATGGATAAAGGCTCGGCAATTTCCCAATGCTTACTGTCTGTGTCAGCCCTTATCTGTTTGAGATAGCTGGCAATGATGGACAGTTAGAATCGGAGAGCGCTTCATGGAAACCAAGAAAATAAACCGCAGAAAATCTCATAGGTCTGGAAAAGTGGTTGGAATTTACCCAGGGTTTTAATTTGAGGACAGTTAGACTACTGGTTTGATATATTCTGGCTGTTTTATTTCAAAAATACTAATAAGCATACCAGGGCTGAGTGATATATCATTATAATATTTATACGATGTGATATGAGCCCAGATATCGTCTGGGAATTTGGTCATCGTTTTGCGATATAGTAATATGTTGCCTTTAAATTTCTAAAACATTTCTACAAAATGATCATATTGTATGATACAAGTATTGTGATCAACATTACTAATGTTTGTTTCTCCAACATTTCTTGTGTGTATATATGTTATGAACCCAAAATCAGTACCGCGAAAAAAAAGATCGATAAAATCTTAGACGAGAACAAAAAATAATTCTTGCCTAAGCCCTAATATGCACCGAGCTCTAAATGAAACTGTTAAGGCAACAACTTTAAATGTGGAACGGGTGTGAGAGGGTGTATAAAGTCACTGTCTGCCTTCCTATATACACATAGTCACATAGTCACCATTATCGCGCGTCCACTCGATCAGCTTTGCGGTAATACCGCACGGTCGGAGCGCCTCTTCCATCCATTAAAGTAGTTGGGGGGGAGAAACTGATCCCGCCCCCTTCCAGGAGTAAAAAAAAACGATTATTTCTGCTCTGGCTGGGAGAGGGAAGAGGGAAAGACTCGGCCAGGATTGTGGGAAGGAACAGAAACAAGACACAGCCCTCAGCTCCGGCAAGCTCCAGACCGTCCAGCTCGTCCGTCCCTCCCTCTCCGCTCACCGGCACCTCGCAGCAGGGACACCGAGCCGCGGTGCGCATCCCCCCGCGGAGGAAGACTCCGGCCGACCGGTACTTTTTTTTTTTTTTTTTCTTGTTGTTGCGTTCCTGGATTTAAGTGCGTCTTTTTCGCGAAGTCCATCCCATCCAACCACCCTGTCATTCTGCCGAGACAAGCCGGGGACTGTTTTAGTGCGAGGGAAGATTTGACGCATGATAAAGTAAGTACCTTAGAAATGACGCGCTTTATCTAGAACGCGCGTATTGCAGTCTGTAATATTATGGGGAAAGTTGGGTTTATTCTAAGGGCGACAAAGTACAGTTAGCTGCGCCTATCGATTTGCTCCTGCCCTGGTCCACTGTCACATCAATACCCGGGCATCAAATAGCTGTTAATAGTTTATTAGAGGAGTCAGTGTATTTCTTTCTTTTTTGTCTTTCTTTCTCTTGTCTTTTCTGTTGATGTTGTGACCTTGTGGTGTGCGTGTTATCTTAACCATTGTGAACAGGGTTTAAAAAACCAAAAACCCTCTCTTACAAGACTTTATACAATGTACCGATTGCTGACATGAATTTGTTACTAAACGGGGGGAAGTTATTGGAAATTGAACACAGTCCATGGAAGTTTAAAATTCGACCAATAGTTATTTCAATGCGTGGTTATTCCCACCCTGTCGTTTGTTTTATTAGTGCGACGTTTGTGTTTTGAAATCACATAACATCAATCTTGCACAAAAAATAACCTATAATATAAAATATATTGTCCTTGCTATAACAGTATTCAAATCATTTTAAGTAGTTTTGTATGACATGCTATCTGTTACCATTAAGTGATGCAATGAAACTATTTAACTGTCGTCAATAGGTTGCCAGAAAATAATACATACCATGACATTAAACAATAAATCATTTTTGCTTGCCTATATATAATAACAAAAGGCAACCACAGAAAGCAACTGAAGACGCAATAATTCATCCCCTAATACATCATTTATTTCCACCTACCTGAACATATATTCTCGCTGACCCTAAACCATGAGCAGCCACAGTAAAGGGCAAAGTGACAACTCAAACCCAAGTTATCACGTTAGGCTTGAACTAAAACTATATTTTTTTTAATGCTTTGTCCAGCTTGTTAGAAAAGGTTTTGCATTTTCACCGTGAATCTTAAGAATTTTCATCGCCCTCACTCTTTATCAGATGTTGTTTGGCCTGATTGCCTCGCAGTGAGGATGAAACATTGCATGAAATCTGTTGCAGTCAGAGGATTTAATAAAGAAACCTGAATTGACCTATGGCAACTTCCACAGGTTTCAGCTCTAGAAACAAAGAAATATGTTTTTTATTATTTGGTTTCGGGCAATTCTCATCGTTACAGATTATAGGTTGTTTAATATTTGCCAGTATCACAGCGAGGAGCTGGATTTCTTTTTTTTAACATGGGTGACGTTTAAGGCTTATTTAAGGCTTCCATTAAAAAAAAACAAAGATACAAAACATACAAAGACTTCATCGCTGCACTGATTTTTCCAAACAAGAAACTGTTGCACAAATTCATAATTTTTTCAAAGCCATTGAATAATTTGTCTAAAAACATTTAGAAATAATTAGACTCTTCCAACCCATTAAAGCACAGATAGTTAAAGCCGCCAAAAATACTTAGTTAATTTAGTAATTATAATTATAGCATACTGTGATACCCAATGACAATTTGAGATGCAAAATTAACCTTCAGCGTATTAGCATGGCATTAGGAAGGCAATTCTTTATCATTATTTTCATATTAGTTTTATATATAACCTATTTATATTATCAGATGTATATGTGAAAAGTCTGTTTTAATGCCTGATTTACAAATGTCGCTGCATTTAATTCATATATATTTAATTAGGTATGTAAAGAGAGAATGCCTAATTATCAAAATATTCTCCAAGTGTGTAGAGTGAAGTGTATAAAACATTTCCAGATGGCCTTCCGTCATCAATGGACTTGTCCTGTGTGGCCTGTCTGGCCTGTTGCTCTCTTGGGATTTAGCGTTAGGTTAATCCGCTCAGAGGAAGGTGAGCGCTCGCATGCGGACCCACGATTACACACAGAGGACTCTCAGCCAAGCTCTGTAATCTCAGAGCCCCTGCATAGACACACTCCAGCACAGGGAAACACACACACAAACACACACACACTCACACACACACACCAACGCCCATGCTCTCTCGCGCTCAGTTGCTTTGTTTCTGTTATTCTTTTAAGACCTGTCCCTCTTGACAAATCATTTGGGATTTTGGCTGTCGATTCAGAAAACCAACAGTGACAACACACACTTACCCTTCTCGGGGAGAGGGATTAGGGGGTCACGTGTCTGTGTGATTGGCCGGGGCATTGAGCCGATTGTCAGGGCACTTTTCTGTACACTGGGGCTCAGCGGAGCTTTAGTTAAGTGAAGGGAAGGGACACATTGTGTGCCACGCTCGGGGTTTTGCCACGACCTCGACAAGGAAGAAAGAAAGAAAGAAAGAAAGAAAGAAAGAAAGAAAGACAAGGGGGAAGTGCGTCAAAGTCAATTGTGAATATATGTTCCACGTAGACAACGATAATAGAGAATTAAGGCACGGATGTGTTGTTCAAAAAGTAGCCGTGGAAGAGAATTCTGCTCCTCCTAAATACTTTAAAATCGGACTGTTCCTAACGTGCGAGTTTGCAGAACCCTGACTCTGCATCCGAAAAAAAAAGGACAAGTTATCGCAGGGTCTACATACATATTTCAAACTTGCCGAGTGAGAGAAAGCTAAATATATGACAAGATAACAACCGAAAAACACACAAACAAAACAAAACAAATGAAGGAAACATCAGAAGCGTTTGTGTTTGTGTGAGTAATTCTATAGCTTCTTTTGACACGCTGTAAATTCACATTTTTTTCTTCCACTAATAGTTTCCAATATTTTGGAAGGAAGTTTGCCGGGTTTGCGAAAGAGTAAAACATCAATTTTGCAGATTGAAGTTTGGCGAGATCTAGTGGCGGATAATAAGGAAGTAATCGCTCTTCATGAACTTTGGCTCGAACCAGAAGCATTTGAAAATAACCATATTTTTACCTCATAATTGTAAAATGTGCAGACATTCTTCTGCCCTCTAAATAAAACTCACTGTTCGGCTTTGAGGACTCTCAGATTTTGAAAAGTCGCAGTGCGCACATTTCTTTCTTTCTTTTTCTTTCTGTCTTTCTGTCTCTCTCTCTCTCTCTCTCTCTCTGTCTGACATTATCTGTGACAAAACAAAAACTCTGAAAGTTGCCTCTGGCTGCATGGGAACTTGCCTGGGAGTAAGCAGGTTTTTTTTTTTTTTTTCAAGTGAGGGTCTCGCTGTAGTTCTCCACCCAGTGTGTGTGTGTGTGTGTGTGTGTGTGTGTGTGTGTGTGTGTGTGTGTGTGTGTGTGTGTGTCTTTGTGGAAAGGCAGGTGTTCCCGCTGCTGCGAGGTTGGAAAAGTCTCCCCCCCCCCCCCCCCCCCTTTTTTTTTTTTCCCTCATCACATTTTTATAGCACTAATGAACGCCCGTAGAGCTCGGCACCAGCATGTGTTTATTTACCCGTTTAACGCAGATCCCCACTTTTATTGACCTACGTGCTGCGCTGACTCCGAGCGGCGTTTCCCCCTGCGTTGCTTTGTATCGGGGATCTGCTCGCGTGTCTTCATTAGAACCGCAATTACTCGTCAAAGTTGAGGGAAAAAAAAAACAACAAAAAACAAGAATAGCGGGTAAATAACGCCAGTCCTTGAATGGTCTGATGGCGTGTTTGAGCGCATGGATTTGAATATGTCCTGGTTTCTGCATAATGATGCAAACTCTTCCTCTGTCTCTATCTAATAATTAGCAGTGACGTACGGCAACTTTCTCGGCGCGCTGTAAGTGGATGGGGGTGTGTGGGGTTTGTTCACTGGGGTGTTAAAGATCACAGAGGAATATATCAGCCTTTGATGTTTAATTGTATTGTAAAACACATTTTAGAATATTTCTGCATAAAGTAGACTTCTGGCTGTGCTGTGCTGTGCTTTGTGTCTGCTGTTTCTTTGTGTCTGTCTGCGAGTGCGCCTTCTGTTTTTGAGGTTTGTGTTGAATGTGTATGTATGTGTGTGTGTGTGTGTGTGTGTGTGTGTTTGTGTGTGTGTATGAGTGTGTGTGTTCGTGTTCGTGTGTGTGTGTGTGTGTGTGTGTGTGTGTGTGTGTGCGCGCGCGGGCGTGCGTGCGAGCGCGTGCATTCAAGTTTGTGTCTGTATCTGTCTGTCTGTCCTACTGTCTCCGTGCACGCCTGGATGTTTTTGTGCTTTTTTTTTTTTCTTTTTGAGTTTTCATGAGTTGTTGTTGGTGTATATTCAAATGAAAATGCATGTTTTTCGCTGTTTTTCTTTTCTTTTCTTTTTTTCTTCTTCTTTATTCTCGCACTTGAGGAGGTTTGATGATTTGAGGATTTGATGTCTGGGACGGCGGCGAAGTCTGGAAAAAAAAAAAAAAGTGTCACTGTGAGGGCTGAAAAGGCAAACTGCGGAGACAAGACATAAAGAGCAAAGTGCACTCCAGAGAGCGAGAGAGGGGGAGAGGGAGAGAGAGAGAGAGAGAGAGAGAGAGAGAGAGAGAGAGAGAGAGAGAGAAGGAGCGAGAGAGAGAGAGAGAGATGGCGCGAGAGAGCACATCAAATGCGATTACAAGGTAGGTGTGAATAAATGTATGGGGAGGCAGAAGCACAAAGAAGCGCGGGTGGTCAGCTGACTTGTAAGACAGAAGGATGTGGTCGTGATGTAATGCCAAATGGTCGCTGACCCAGATGAGCAGGACTTCCTGACTCCCGCTTCCTGTTTCCTGTTCCTCGCCCCGGCCCGCTGGTCGCCGCGGCGGCAGTCGAGCTGCCTGGGTGGTCCCGGCTCAGCGGTCGTACCCTCAGCTGCGGCCCACCTAAAGAGACACCTTAAAACACCTTGCCGCGCCGGAGGCCCGGCTCCATGGAATATTTTGGAGAGAGAGAGGGCGAGAGAGAGACAGAGAGAGAGAGAGAGAGAGAGAGAGGGAGGCTCACAAGATGTGAGGGACGGAGAAGCGTTGGCAGGAGCGAGAAAGACATTTAAGGAACGGAGGGTGTTAAAATGTAAATTTTTTTAAGGGAGCGGTTTTTCCCAAACGACACCGTTATTACATTGTTATTACACCATTATTACACAGTCTGAATACCAAATACTGCTTTCATGAGGGCCACCTGACTTCAAGCGTAGTGAACTGGAGACCCTATGATGTGGGGCTAGGTGTGCGTCCGGGAGTTACAGGGCAACGCTGGCTGTTTTCTGTCAATAAACCCCGCTCACCCCCTCCCGCCGACGGGAGGTGTGTGTGTGTGTGCCGCATGTTCCACGATAAAACACACTGCCTGACCTGTGTGTAGCACGGGGGCCGAAAAATTCCGCCAAATATATTTTCATAGAGAGAGAGAGAGACCAGCCCCCTCCACCCCCTCTCCCAGTTCCCCTCCTCCTCCTTCTTGCCCCCATTCCACATTTCCCTTTGGTGCGGTGTGGCACCGCTGCTGGACTTTGCCCGGTTACAGTAAAAAAAATAAAATAAGAAATAAATAAAAGATGTATGGAGAGGGAGGGAGTGAGGGGAGACACTGAGAAAGACAGAGAGAGACCGGCGGCGGGAGGGGTGGGGGGTTGTGGAGAAGGTACGGATATTTTCCAGCGGCGGTGATTTATCTTTGTCATGGTCGCAACATAGCCGAGTCATTGGGCAAACGCGGCCCTGTGGAGACGCACAGAGGCAGCTCTGTGCCTCGGCCTCACACGCTCGCACATCCAATCCCCCAAAATCCCCCCCCCCCCCAAAAAAAATAAATTCCAAATACACAGACGTCGGAGTAGAAGTCGCTTCGCCGCTCGTCGACAATGTCTTTTCGGCTTCCATCCGAACAACCGGTACGTTTGGATCTGAACCGATAGGAAACTGCCATCTCGGAAACACATCTCTTTGTTTTGCTCTAATTGGGGGAATATTACTGTGAGGACATTCCGCGGGAATCTCTCAGGAATTAGGATCCTGTCTCAACATCGGGACATGACATTCCGGTGTCCGATTCCACGGGGGGCTGGGGGTAGGGGCGGCTGGGGGGGGGGGGGGGGGGGGCTGGTTGTTAATAAACGCTGTTAACACAGAGAGAAAATGGAAGCAGGGGGAACGGGGAACGAGCTGGTGTCTTCAGCAGACCACGTCAGCGCCGGCCTGGACAGCGTCCTGCCAAAGTCCACAGCAAAATGTTCCTTTCCACTGTCATCTGTGCCATTCCCACACCAGGGCCAGCCTGCAGCCTCTCTGCTTGCTCTGACATTTACCGTTTTTTAACAGCCAAAATTATTAGGATGATGAGAATTACCGAAATTTAACGATGAAATGTAGTTTGTTTGTGTGAAAACAATTTTTGCAAATTAGCTAATAAGCCCAATAAAGTCTTACAATATACATCATCTATTAGTCAGAAATGCTGCAATTTTGTGATTGCAACTTTCAAGAATTTTGAGAAGTTTTATTTTTATTAATAAACATGCCACAGCTATACAGTAAAAAATATAGTTTTGATTAAAAACTAAGACAAAATATATTCTATTTCCCCATTTCTTCTTTATTTTTTATTTCTATCACCCTCTCTATCTTTCCCCCCCCCCCGCTTTTTAACTTTTTATTTTTTATTTTTTTTTTGGTCATATTTCCCCCAGCGCCCCCTGCGATGCGATGCGATGCGATGCGATGTGATGTGATGTATGGCTTTTCTCCACACGCCGGCTCCTCCAGTTCCAAGTGCAGCTCGTGATGTCATTAATTTAATTCCTACTTTATGGGGCGCTCTGTCTGTCTGAAAAGAAAAAAAAAGAAGGGAACGGATCGCGGAGTGAAAGTGGACAACGTGCGGAGAGGAGGAGGAGGAGAGAGACAAGGAGAGAGAGAGATGAGAGAGAGAGAGAGAGTGTGGTGTGGAGGGAGATTTTCAGTGCAGTTGCATGTATAATGAATGAGGGGGCACTTTGTTTGAAACTCCAGCCCCATGCCTCAGTTGAAGGTTTGCTGGGCAGAGCGCGGCCTCGTGATCTCACCGCTCCCCGGCCCCTGCCAATAGACGCTTTCACCTGGTGCTGCGGTTTCGACCCAGTGGAAAAACAAATAACCTTGTGTGTGCGCGCGCGCGTGTGTGTGTGTGTGTGTGCGTGACCGTGTGTGTGCGTGTGTGTGTGTTTGTGTGTGTGTGTGTGTGTGTGTGGGAGTGTGTGTGACTGTGTGAGTGTGACTCTGTGTGTGTGCGCTGACAATGGAGCGGAGGGAGAGTTTGGTGGAAGGGCAGAGGAGCGGGTGAGGTGAAAGCCAGGAGGTGAGGGGAGGAGAGGAGGTGGGGGGAAGGAGAGGAGAGCTTCTTTCTCTCTGTAACGCCGGGGCTGTAATGACGCCCAGACGGAACTGAGGAGAACGCTGGCACCCGGCCCACGCTCCCTAAATAGTGCTCCACACCGAAATAGCTCAGCCTTGATATTGACTTTTGTCTGCCGAGTGTATGCATTTGTGTGTGTGCGTGTGTGTGTGTGTGTGTGTGTGTGCGTGTGTGTGTGTGTGTGTGTGTGTGTGTCCATCCCAGACATAAAGACAGAATAAGACACTTTGGTTTCATTTTCTCCATACGGTTTCTGTAGAAGTTCACGCTGGACGTTTCTGTAATTGTTCCTTACAAGTGCATGACAAATCCATTTATTTTTTTCTATCGCATGGCATATGTGCGTGCGTGTGTGTGTGTGTGTGTGTGTGCGTGCATGCCTCCAGTTGTGTATAAGAGGAAGAGAGAGGCCTTTGTTATTTGGTCTAAATATGGCCCCTGCCTTATTTTTGGCCCGGCGCTGGACTCATGCTTGTATAAATAGCTGAGGAAGCGTGAGGGATACCTGTCGTGACGCTCGCCTCCCTCCGCCACAGTCTCATGGCCTCCGCGTCACATCCACCCCCACATCCCCCGACCCCCCCCCCTCCCCCTGTAGCCGGCTCCCGTTCGTGTTTTTCGGCGGAGCAGCTCCCCCGGGGGCGGGGCGTAGCAAACAGGATGGGACTCTCAACAGAGGGTGTGAGAAAATCAGCCTCCACGGTCGGAATGGAAAAGACCGTCCAGTAGGAGCAGCATGCGGTGACACCGTCGCGTAGGAAGCATTTTACTGTAACTAGTTGCCCAGTTGCCCCGGGCGATCATTTTCAGGCCATTATCAGCAATGTGGTGAAGTGTGGTTGCCCTATGGTCAACATATGTTTAAAATAAAAAACAATGTATGCCCAGCCATATTCAAAAAGCTCCTCTATCTATCTATCTATCTATCTATCTATCTATCTATCTATCTATCTATCTATCTATCTATCTATCTATCTATCTATCTATCTATCTATCTATCTACAGTAACTAGACACATTAGACAGTCAGGAAGTGGTTTGACGCTGGAGTACTATCTTTCTGACACTCCTCTGTAGCGAGTGTAAGGTCACGGGGCAATCTTCTCTCCTCTTTGCCGTCTCTACGCCGAGGTGTCGAGTTCATTTCATTTCTGTGTCTCGGGCAAGTGCCATGTGTGCAGCGCTGTGTTAATTTTCTCTCGTCTGCCTTCCTCCTTTGTGGCGCTTCACTCACACTCTGCTCGCACGTACGCAGCCCAGCCCTCCGAGCTTCGTCAGCCGCGGAAAAGTTGTCAAGAGTTGCCTTCGGAGAGAGCGGAGCGGGACTCGGATGTTGACGCCGTACGGGGACGGTTCAAACTCAATTTAAATTTAAAATTTTCAAAGTGAAAACAAACAATCAATCACAAAGTGTTGAACCCGCATTTCAAGCGACTCCATCTTGTTGAACGTCTGGTTGAGGCCTTCTCTCCGTCTTTTCCTTCGATTCTAACCTCCTCATTTCTTGTTTTTTCATCG
>NC_137203.1:19323662-19393662 GCF_960531495.2 Zeus faber | reverse complement strand
TGTATAGAATAAACAAAAATGTGGAGGTCACGAATGCGGGGCACGAGGAGATATGAACCCGGACCCAAATACCCTTGAACGTGTGTTGGCGTGCATGTGCGGCGTCGGTACGGGTCCCGGCGGTCGGGCGGTCTTGGTGTGTTTTTCCGCACCTGTGTCGCATGTAGCGCACTTGGCAACATGCGAGGCGACGCTGGGAGACATGACCTCTGGCACGGGGCCAATGCAGGACCCGACAAAAGGGTTGGAAAACGTGCTGGAGCAGGGCTCCAACGTCAGAGATAGGCAGGGAGGGAGAGAGGGAGAGAGAGAGAGAGAGGTGGGGGGGGGGGGGAGGACGAGAAGCCGGGTGGGGGGTGGGGGGGGGGGTGAAGAAGGGATGACATGCAGGGCGCTCTGTGGTGGAAGGTAAAACGATAGGAGGTTCTGGAACGGCGGTCGGAATCCATCGCCGCAGTCTTCAGTGTTTGTTTCTTTCTTTCCTCTCTCTCTCTCTCTCTCTGTGTGTCTCTGTCGCTCTCTCCGTTTGAACGGGGTTATCTGGCTTGTGTTTCGAGATTTCTTTCATCTGTAAAAAATGACCGTGTTCGTTGCCCCAACACAACGGAAAAACTTGCAGTTGTGATTCATTTCAGCCTTTTTTTTTTTTTTTTCAAGTTGCGGCTGACCCAAACTTCTGCTTTTCGTTCTGCTGGTTTTTTTTTTTGTTTTTTTTTGTTTTTTTTTTCAGTTTCTTTTGTTTTTTTTTTGTTTTTTTTCCACTTTGTCAGAACGGAGGAGTGCATACGCGCCGTGTTTGTCATTGTGGTGGTATCGCTCTGGTGGTCTAAAACCCAATCGCCAGCTGTCCAGCCTTTGCTAGATAATGAGCCACTGTGCAACATTCAAGTGTCGTCTTGTAAGGATAGTGAATACGAATTGTTAAAGTCCCCCCTCTCGGTTATGGGCTAATACGCCTTTGTCCATAAGCCAACGGCACCGTGACGCGAAGCAGACATCGGGGAGCGATGGCGGCTCCGTGTCGATCCGTCTGTCTTTGTGCCGCCCCTACACGCGCCCTCCCGCCCGCCTGCCTTTGGCCCGGCAGCTGCAGCTTTACAGCCCTTGGCCTCCTTTCAAAGGCGAGGCTGACGCATCGTGTCAAGTCCCCGCGTCCTTGGGGAGGTCGGCAATGGGGCTATGGAAAGATGGCTCTCACCTGTCTCCTGCGTTGGCTCTGACGGATGGTTACCTGTCTCCGCGACGCCCCCCCCCGCCACCCCCGCCCCCCCTCCCCAGGCTCCTGTTTGCCGGCGCTGAGTGAGAACCGCAGCTGCCCAAATGAACAGCTCTGCTACTCCTCTCCCTGCCACCTCCACTGAGCTGCCTGGCGTCAGGACGTTTTAGCCACGACGGCAATAATGAAGGAGCATTTTGCGAAATAAATTAACTGCTTCATTACATTTTTTTTAATCTGCCTCATAAAGGAAGTAAAGTAAAGCGTTGTATTGTTGGTATTCATGGCTAAGCACCCTACGGAGGATGAAGAGAAGATGGTCCAGTAAAATAAATGTAATTATTAAAAAATATATAAAATATAAATATTAAAACCCATATATGCAAAAATGATAAATATATTAATAATACAAATTGAGGTGTTATTTATCATTTGTCATCCATCATATCATAAATATGACTTAATTCAGATAAATTGATTTGAGGAAACCTCTACGCACACCGGACATCATTATAGATACAGCAACTTCCCTAAATAATCACCTTTTTTTTCTTTTCTTTTTCTTTTTTTCACTTTTTTCACTTTTTCACAGGCAGCTGTTATTTTTTTTTAACAACTGCTCTCTGAAAATGTGTGTGTGTGTGTGTGTGTGTGTGTGTGTGTGTGTGTGTGTGTGTGTGTGTGCGCGTTGGGGGTGGGTGGGGGCGCAGTTCTGTTGCTAAACTGTTCAACCAATTTTCAAGTGACTGCCGTTGGGGTGGAAGGCAGCCATTTCAGCTGAGGTGCTGAAAGCAGAAATGAAAACAGTCAGAAGTCGCGCTTTTAGCCTCGCGACACGCCACCGATACCACAGGCCCCGCCCCGCGCAGGCGCTCCGAAAGCACCATCATTTTGGGATTTTATTTTAAGATTTTTATATATATATATATATATATATATATATATATATATATATATATATATATATATAAATGAGGTTATTTTTGTTCATCTATTTTTAGGCAAAGCAAAAAAAAAAAAAAAAAAAGCTTTCCAATCAGTTGATTTCTCTCTTTTTTTTTTTTTTTTCTCGTCCCGTCTCCCTTGTTTCGCAATCGGTTACATCACAAGGAAACCCAAATCGAGCAGAGAGGATTTTTTATTTTCTTTTATTCATATCCAGAGTTCAGCCTCGACAAAAAGATTCCGCGTTCTCACCGGAGCCACGAAACAACAGCTTTGCGCCTCCTTCCCTCCGCCGTGTTTAGCTGGAAGAAAGGTGGTGGCTCGGGTTCAGTTTGTGGATGAGGGCTCTGCGGATGGAGCGGTTCAGGGAAGGAAGCACCTTTAGCACCTTTGATTGTCTGTGGCTTCTGATGTCACATCCTTCCCCCCCGAACCTCTGTGTGTGTGCGTGCGTGTTCCTGTCTTTCTTTCTTCGTCCATGATGTGGAGCGGTTTGGATGCGGAAGGATCCAAGACGCGGAACAGAATCGGAGGATCTGATTACCGTGGACCGGCGTCAACAAAGTACATTTTTTATCGGTAAAAGCCGTTGGGACGTGAGCTGGAATGTCCAGCTTGATTGCAGAAAACCAACCCGGCCTTTTGATATAGAAGTGTGGCTGTTGGATTTCTCCACCTTGTGTTGTCGCGCTTAGACTCGCACTGGTCTCTGTCTGCCTTTTCGTTGTCTAACAAGGTAAATAGAGCGACTGCCAAGTGCAGACGATCGGTTTTAATCAATAGACGGGAGCCTGGGTCCTTAGCAACATCGCCATCGCAGCGTATGTGAAAAGGGTGAAAGTCCCTAACGATCTGACTTAACCATGAGCTAATGGAGAGAGACGGACACACACGCACACACACACACGCGCGCACACACACGTACACACACACACACACACACACACACACACACACACGCAAGTTCATAACCCGCGTGTCGTCGCGTGATCGCAGGATCTCGAAGCTTCGGGGTTTATCGAGCGCACTCAGAGCGAGGGAAGGAGGAAACAAACACATTATGTGATGATACACCGCTCTCACCCTAATCCCCAGATGTACACGCCGCTAATCTCTTTAGCTGCTAACACGTTAAATTAGCCCCCCCTAATATCTGCTGTGATTCGGTGCCACCGAGGCCCACCTACGCCGTGGCCGACCGCCCAGGTTTGGGTCACTCGCCTTCCAACCCCCCCCCAACCCCCCCCCCCCCCCCCCCCCCCAGCGATCGGAGGAGGAGAGGATGTAGAGGGGTGGTGGTTTGGGTTTTTCGGGGGTGGGAGGGTGGGGGGGGATCAGGACAGCCACTGATAGCCATTCGTCACCCTGCCTATCTCGCTGTGACAGATGGGGGAGTGCGACGCTCCATGCGGCGGAGTCACCGGCTGTAATGACATTAAGAGGCACAATGAGACCTGATACACACGCGCGCACACACACACACACACACACACACACACACACACACACACACACACGCACATGAAAGACTGAGAGTGCTCCCCCCTTCACGGAATGTGTATTTAAAAAAAAACAGCGTGTAGAGTGTATTTATTGTATGTACCATACAACAAACCCAAAAAGGTTCACTAACCGCATTTTTATTTTCTATTTTTATTTTTCATTTTTATTTATTTTTTAATCTTCACACCCACATTTCCTAGTAGGATGGAGCTTTTTTTTCTCCCCTCTCTCATTCTCTCCCTTTTCCATGACACATGCTATTACCAAATGCATTGCAGATGGAGCGCAAGTTGGGCCTGCGTCGCATCTAGGTGGGGCTTCTTGGAAGCAAAATGGAGAAAGAAAAAGAAACACGGTGCATCCTTCTCGCATCACTCGCATCGGAGTCTGCAGGGGCGGGTGTCGCACGTCGCCCTTCCCTATTCTCCGAATGCAGAAACAGTCGATCGAACCTTTGGTCAGAAACACCTACTCCGTACCGGCGTCTCGGTTTGCACAACGCAGCTGCCTCTCAAGGAGAGCGATGACGAGCCAAGACAAACTTCCTCTTTCTCGCTCTCTCTCTCTCTCTCTCTCTCTCTCTCTCGCCCTCCCTCCTCCCGCTGTGATTGGGTGGCATGAGTCGTCTGTCCTCAATAACAACGCAGACCGGCTATTACAACAGGGAGGAAGCGCCATGTGCTGTGTATTAGTTTTTAGTGACTAAACACATGGGACAGAGGCGACCTAGAATACAGCCTTGTGGCGCTTGGTGCCGTGTGTATATACCTTCCCACAGCCCTCCTCCTCATTTTCTCACAGACCGGAGAGAGAGAGAGAGAGAGAGAGAGAGAGAGAGAGAGAGAGAGAGAGAGAGGGAGAGCGCACTCATTAGATCTATGTGCTGAATCGTGGCTCGCTCTCGTCCATCCGCCCCCCCCCCCCTCCTCCTCTCCTCTCCTCCCCCACCACTCCCCCCATCTCCATCCGTCTGCTTAACAGATGGGAGGGTCATGGGTACAGCTCTTCCACTCCTCCTCCCCCTCCTCCCACCCCGGAGAGACTCTGTGCCTCTTGAAGAGATTCCTCCTCTCTCTCTCTCTCTCTCTCTCTCTCTCTCTGTCTCTCTCTCTCTCTCTCTCTCGCTGTCTCTCCCTCTCTCTGCCTCCCTCCATTTCACTCTCTTCTCTCCATCGTTTCTGTTTCTCAGTATTCTTTCTCTTTCCCCTATGTGTGTCTATCTATCTATCTATCTATCTATCTATCTATCTATCTATCTATCTATCTATCTATCTATCTATCTATCTATCTGTCTATCTATCTATCTATCTATCTATCTATCTATCTATCTATCTATCTATCTATCTATCTATCTGTCTATCTATCTATCTATCTATCTATCTATCTATCTATCTATCTATCTATCTATCTATCTATCTATCTATCTATCTATCTATCTATCTATCTATCTATCTATCTATCTATCTGTCTATCTATCTATCTATCTATCTATCTGTCTGTCTATCTGTCTTTCTAGTCTCCATTTCTACACCCACGGATGCCACTCGGAGCCCGCTTTGACCCACCCTCCTCTTCCTCAGGTTGCTGTGTGAGTGTGAAACCTCAGTGGGGGACAGATTGTGTGTGTGTGTGCGTGTGTGTGTGTGTGTGTGTGCGTGCGTGCGTGTGTGCGTGTGTGTTTTTGTCTTTTTTCTCTGTCGCTTTTCCAAATCACATCCCCTCTCTCCCAAAAGCTTGACTTTTGGATTAGTAAATTGGCTTGATGTACCAAAGCTTGTTAGTTCACCCACCCACCAGCGTCTCACTCCACTCCACTCCCTCCCTCCCTCACTCCTTCTCCCTCTCTCTCTCTCTCTCTCTCTCTCACTTTCCCTTTTTTCCTGCCCTGGTTTGGCCTTTCAAGGTCAGGTGTCACACTGTCAGCCTCTTGTGGAAAATTCCCGCCATTCAACGTTAAGATTGGGCATCAGTGAACCCATGTTAGGGATGCGCTGCCACCTGACCACTGCCACCGCCGCAACCCCACCTTCTCCCCCCACCACCTGAAGTCCCCGCTGTCTTGGCGTCACAATGCTAAATAGGATTGAGTGCTTCGGTGGTAATCTGTTCGGTTGCGTGGGGGGTTGGTTTTCGCAGTCTCCCGGGAGGCAACGAGCAAGGGCTGGGAGGCGGGGGAGGTAGGGGAGGCGGGGGAGGCAGGGGAGGCAGGGGAGGCGGGGGAGAGGGTGCTGCTGCTGCTGTTGTTGAGGTGGGCACAGGCACTGCTAGCCAGGGGGAGTGCGTTGGGGGCGGGGCCTGGCACTCTGCTGGCACATTGGCAGAGTGCAAGGCGAGGGGGGCATGTCGTACGGGACGTGCATTGTTGTGTAGGAAGAGGGGCCAGAGGGATTTACGGCCACGTGTGTGCGTTTTGTTGTTAGGTAGGTTGGTTGTTTGGTTGGTTGTTGGGTAGTTGGTTGGTTCGTTAGTTGGTTGTTTGGTTGTTTGGTAGGTAGGTTGGTTGGTTGGTAGTTTGGTTGGTTGGTTGGTTGGTTGGTTGGTAGTTTGGTTGGTTGGTTGGTTGGTTGGTTGGTTGGTAGTTTGGTTGGTTGGTTTGTTGGTTATAAGGTTATTTGGTTGATTATTTGGTATTTGGTTGGTTGATTGGTTGATTGGTTGGTTGGTTGATTGGTTGGTTGGTTGGTTGGTTGGTTGGTTGATTATTTGGTATTTGGTTGGTTGGTTGGTTGGTTGGTAGTTTGGTTGGTTGGTTGGTTATTAGGTTATTTGGTTGATTATTTGGTATTTGGTTGGTTGATTGGTTGATTGGTTGGTTGGTTGATTGGTTGATTATTTGGTATTTGGTTGGTTGATTGGTTGATTGGTTGGTTGGTTGGTTGGTTGATTGTTTGGTATTTGGTTGGTTGGTTGATTGGTTGATTGGTTGGTGGGTTGATTGGTTAGTTGGTTGGCTGGTTGGTTGGTTGGTTGGCTGGTTGGTTGGTTGCTAGATAGGTTGGTTGGTTGGTTGGTTGGTTGATTGGTTGGTTTGTTAATTGGTTGGGTGGTTGGTTGGTTGGTTGGTTGTTTGTTTGGTTGGGGGGGGTCAGCGGCAGCAGAAACTCACCTCAAGGTGTGCTGGCTGGAGCTGCGAGCCAAAGCAGGGATTAAATATTCAGGACATGGGCTTAGTCTTAGTGTTAATGGTACGTAAGGCCTAAGGTTTTGCCCCAGCGGGTGTTGACATTGAGAGGCTCAGCTCGGCTCGGCTCAGCACGCCGGGCTGTGGGAGGAAAAAACGAGTAGGGGGGTGGGGGCGGGTGGAGGCCAGGAGGCAGGGATCACGGAGGTGACGCCTCCCTGCTTTGGGAAGCATTGTAGGGCGGCTCGTGTCGGGGAGGAGGCTGGGAGGAGCGGAGCGGCGCGCTTGATTGATTTCCCTGTCTCGCTGTCCCATTGTCAGCTTGTAATCCTAGTCTGTCTGACAACATTCTTCTCCCTCTCTCTTTATTCCTCTTTCTTCCAGCGGACAGCTCTTCGTTTTCATCTGCTGGGCGTGTTCACGTAGAGCAAAGCTAAAATGTTTTGGAAAGCCTCTCGAGAGTTGCCACAATCTTATTTTAGATCTTGTTATATTTTTCTGACGGTGCAGTCCAGCTTTCGTCCTCACAGACACGACATAAGTTTGTGTGTGTGTGGGTGTGTGTGTGTGTGTGTGTGTGTCTACATTGTTGTCCTGCATACTATGAACACAGATGTTTTTAAATTTATTTAGAATAAATAATTAAATAGAAAGTATTTACTTTATACTGTGTATGGCTTAAAGGCAGGAGTCAAAGAATTCTTTTTATTGGTATGATTTAGTATTGGTATTGGTTTTATTTGTTTTGTTGACCTTGTCTAAACAGTCACCTCTAGCCTGTAATTCTTTTGTAGAAAGATAAAATAAAGATAAGAAAGAAAGATTAAAAAAAAATCCCCACCCTCGCCCTATAATAACGCCATTAACGCATCATTATCATTGTCCTCCCTCTTCATCGCAAAGAGGTCAAGAGCATTACAGCGCAGTGTTCTTGGCTCTGGGGGCTTTCATGTGCTTTCTCATGCATGTTACTCAATAAATACATGGATTCAGGTTAGAGAAAGATCAAAACACGGGAAAGGATAGGGAGGAATGTGCATCATTCTGTGTACCTGTTTGTGTGGTTGTGTGTGTGTGTGTGTGTGTGTGTTTGTGCGTGTGTGCGTGCGTGTGTGTGTGCGTGTGTGTGTGTGTGTTTGTGCGTAGGTGCGTGCGTGTGTGTGTGTGTGTGTGTGTAAGCCAGATAGAGAGAGACTGAGAGTGACATGTCTTTTAGTGAAGCGGTGTCGTCTTCCACATCAGCGTCTGATGCCTGCGCTGCCAGGTGCTGGAAATCTGGTTCAGAGAGGAGAGCGGAGAGAAGAAGAAGAAGAAGGGGGGAAGTAGGAGAAGAGGAAAAAAAAAAAAAAGAAGCGGCAGGGTAGACGGAGGATTTTTTTATGTGACGGCGCTGACAGCTCCCCTGCATTGCACTGAGCTTAAATAATGGGATGCTCATTTGCATAACGAGGGACGTTATCACCTCTACTGTCAAAAGAAAACACAACAACAGTTCTTCTGCTCCTCCCCGAGATAGATTGGGTTGGCCTACTTTAGCACTCTGGAGAGATGCACTGGAGCTCTGGCTCAGCCAACCTCACACATGTGCACCGGCACACACACATGCAAACACACCGACACACACACACACACACATACACACCGGCACACACACACACGCACACATACACAAAAGTTTTTGGAGTGGAGCTTTCTTCCCCACTCGTGAGGTCCAGGTCTAGCTCAGCAATAATTTCTGCCTCTCTCTCTCTCTCTCTCTCTCTGCTCAATAGTGCACACACACGCACATAGACATGCACACACACACGCACGCACGCACGCACGCACGCACGCACGCACGCACGCACGCACGCACGCACGCACGGACCTACGCACACACACACACACACACACACACACACGCACACACACCGTCAACGTATCCAAATAGTTCATCAACTGTCACAAGTTCATGTTGGAATTTTATGTTGGATTTCTGACTGTGAGAAGTACCCTTTCAACAGACGACTGCTATTTGCTTTCTGTTGGTTTTTTTTTTTTTTTTTTTTTTTGCCCGAGCCGGTGCCAGGTTTTACAGCTGTGTTCGACTCCATTGCTCTCATCTGCCGAGTGAGCGAGATAGAACGGAGGGAGGGAGGGAGGGAGGGAGGGAGGGAGGGAGAAAAATAAGCTGTTTCTGGCGTTTCCACTGTCAATAGAGTGGTGTTTTGCGGCGAGAAACAAAATGTATTTCTCCGTCTGGCGGTAATGTTAGAGCGTTGGTGATTAGAGCGTTTAAGTTAGCGGCTCTTCCAAAACACTGTCAAACTCTCTGTGAACGAGGCAAGATCCTGACAGTACTGTCTCCTCTTATATGCGGGTGCTTGGGAAAAAAAAAAAAAAAAAAAAGAAAAAATAAATAAATAATAAAACCTTAAACTGATTTGCATGATATCGACAGCGAAAAAAACACAGCAGCTCTCACAACATTGTTGACAGATCCTTTGTCTTTCTTCACCCTCCCTTGTGGCTTCAGTGATGCCACTTTCATTATAATTTTTTTTCCCTCGCTCAGTATTTTGCCATATTTCATTTCACTTAATGCTTATTTTCCCTCCCCCACCCCCCTCTTTATGTCTCTCTCTCTCTCTCTATCGCAGGTACGGATGCTGGAATCTTTGAACTGACTGGAGCAAGTAGAGTGAAGAAGAAGAAGAAGAAAAGCCTGCTAGAGGAGAGAGAGCGCAAAGAAGAGGAAAGCGAAAGAAGAGGAGAAGAGTAGAAAGATAAAGAGAAGGAGTCGGCGGAGAAGAGAGCGAGAGAGAGCGAGAGAGAGCGAGAGAGAGAGAGAGAGAGACGGGAGAGAGAAAAAAAAAAGGCGCAAAAGTTCTTTCAGAAAGAGGAGAGAAAGAAAGAGACGGGGACGATGGGGAGGAAAAAGATTCAGATCACGCGGATTATGGATGAACGCAACAGACAGGTAGGTCCCCTGGGGGGGCGGGGAGGATGGATGAGGGGATGGAGGAGAGGAGAGGTGCGGTGGGGGAGAAACACCCTGAACCCCGACAATGAGGGTCTTTTGGGAGTCCGGGGCTGAGTGCGACTTGGTGGGTGGGGACGACCGAGTCCGGGGTTTGTGAGGGGGTTTTAACCGGTTCGTGGGGGCAGAGGGGGTGGTCGCTTCCTTTTCATTATGCTTTTTTATTTATTTTATTATTTCCATCACTGAAGTGGGATTCGCACGCGGGCACATTCGCAACACCTCCAAATCCCACGCTGCTCGTCCCTGCCGGTTCTGACGACCGCGGCCGACACGTTGCACGCTACTGTAGCACCCTTCACACACCCAACCTCTCACACCGTGCCACCCACTCTCGCTGAACGGCAGTGGAATATTACCACGCCGACAAACCACGGGAAGCCCAGGCTGCAACTAAGCGGACAAACAACCACGCTGATATTGCGAGAATAACGTACGACCCAGAGCGGAGACCGGTCCGGCGGGACAGAGGCAGAGACGGGCGCGGACCTCGGTCGGAGCCGAGGGTCGTGCCTTCTCTTTATTGGACACGGTTTACGGTCGTTATTATGAACAACTGAGCGGTAATTCACGGAGAAGCGGACTTCGGGCAGACGCCATTGTCTTGGAGCAGGAAGTGGACGGAGACGAGTTCTCTCGCTGCCCTCCAGGCCCACAATCAATCACTTCCTGCGGCACAAGTGACCGCTGACACTCCGTCAGCTTCCTGGCAGCCCAATTGGATCCATACGGCGCAGAGCTGCCCCCCCTGGACCGCGGGTCAAACACACACACACACACACACACACACACACAGACACACACATGCACAAAGACGCACAAGAGAGAGGCACGCACCCGCTTTTTCTTTTTTTTTTACATTTTAAAACGCCTTCCTTGAATACCTCCTACCGGCACGCTCTCCGCACGCGTCCACCCGTGGCGGTCCGAGGAATTGAATCGGCCGACACCGAACGGGTCGCCGAAGTACAACGCGTCCGCTGGCCATCTTGACCGCCCTCTGCCATTACCGTCGGTCGGTAACGAGAGAATACGGAGAGCGAAGAAGACCGAGCGCAATGAGATCGCGGTCGCACGGCGAGCGAGAGAGTAAACACGCCATCGCGAGATCCGCTCTCCAAGTGCCATTGTCTCACTTTAGCGAAGGTCATCAGATGAAGTTACCAAGAGGAGAAGAAGCGAATGAGAGAGAGAGAGAGAGAGAGGGAGAGAGAGAGGGGGGGGGGGAGAGTGAGAGAGAGAGAGAGGGGGGGGGGGGGAGAGAGAGAGAGAGAGAGGGAAAGAGACGTTAGAAACGAAAAGGCTGGCGTGACTCCATGGTTTTTTTTTTTTACCCACTGGGAACATTCAGGCAGACAGAGGGAAGAAGAAGTCGGGCGAGGAGGAGGAGGAGGGCAAGAGGGGGAGGAGGAGGAGGAGGTCACCGGGTATAAGATGAGGAGGACGGCTATCGCGTTGCACCAGCGCCCACACTTCCTCCCCAACTGTTATCTCAGCCCTTCTCACACGTCCCCGCCTTAGACGCCGCTCGCCGGCTGCACCCGGCACTCCGGCTCCTGAGGGCAGAGAGAGAGAGAGAGAGAGAGAGAGAGTGAGAGAGAGAGAGAGCGGGAGACAGGAAGGACACCTGAAGGGAATCAATGGCTGCGATATCCGGGCTTTGCTTACAAGCTGAGAAGGAGAAGAGAAGAAAGGAGGGGACGAGGAAGAGGAGAGGAGAAAGAGTTCAGGGAAAGGAGAGTCAATCAATTCTTCCCCTTCTGGTTTGTTCCCTGAAATCATAGATTGCGTGTTTACCTGATCTTTTGTTCTTGTTTTGGTTTGAATAATTAATGTCCCATTGTTACCCACATGAAATCGTGGGGCCACAAGTGGAGAAGTTCACCACGTGCTCGGCGGAGCGCATGGTGTTCGGTGTCATGCAACTTTACAGCCAAATAAAATGACATCATTTTGGTTGCCAAGTTTCTCGAGTCAAACATCACATGACATGATGGACGGAGAAAGACACTAAAAAAAAAAATTTTTTTTTTTTTTTTTTTTTGGGCAAAGCTTCAACCCCGGCCTTTTGCATATTCTCACTTCCTCTTGAAAACGTCCTGGTGCCAAATCCAAATAAACACCACAAGAGTTTGTGGATTACTTCTGGCTTCACATTCTTCGCATATTTTTTTTTTACCTTTTCATGTGCAGAACACCCAAAGCCCCAATATAAGCTATACCGCGTTCTTGCCTTCTCAATATTCCTGCCCTTAAAAGGTCCTAAAATTATTAAAAAAAAAAAAAAAAAAAAAAAAAAAAAAAGGTCATAATTTCAATTTTGTCTTTTTTGTAAAGGTTTGTCAATTTCTCCTGCATCAGAGTCATGTCTAATCGGAATAATGAACCAAATATTTAACTGATGAAATGTCCATTTTGTCTTAAATGTTGTCTTTGATACATGCTGACACCCTGTACCACTCCTGGTCATACGAACCTTCTTGCCTATAATGATTTTAAGGAGAAGAAACCCAGTCCCGATACAAAGAAAGCCAGTCCCTGGCTATTCTTCAGCAGCCATTATGGCCACCACCTCGTTTTTTTTCCGGCTCCCTACTTATCTCGTACGCACACATTCCCCCTCCTCGTGCGGTGCTCCAGTGAGTGGCACTATTCTCTCCAGCTGTCAGCGCCGCCTTGCCACCCACCGGGGCCGCTCCGCACCTCAACTCCCCGCGTCCGCTTTTGTGGCACGGGGCCGGGCTAGCGCTGGGCGGCCACTTTGGGCCGCCGCCTCCCCGAGCCCCCGAGTCCCCGAGCCCCCGAAACACTTCCTCCGAGCGAGGGCAGAAGGGCCAGGCCTCCCCGGCGTTGACTGGCTGCCCAGAGTTCCGGACAGTGGACGGCAGTGTCTGGGCGCTGGCTCCAACCCTCCCGACCACTCAGACCCTCTCCCCGCCTCAGGCACATGAAAGGACGCCCTGTGCCACGAACGCACACTCCGCTCGCCCGGCGTCGTGCACGTACACAGATGGGGACCGTGGACGGAACCCCTCTTTCGTGCGCGTGCACGCACACGGAAACACTCCCACACTGACATATATCTAAATGTGGACACTAAACAGATTATATACCCGGAGACGAAAATTTAGATGGTTCGTTTAGTGTCTTGTTTGTGCAACTTAGACAAATATATACATGTAAACACGCTCACACAGTTCTATCTCTCTGGAGTCGGCTATCTTGGGGTCCGACTAATTTGCCTCAATTGCCTCTAATGAGTGTTACCTCTCCAGCCGGTACGTACACTCGGTGGGCTTAATTTAGGATGACTGAGTGCGTGCATGTGTGTATTTGCGCTTTGGGGTGTGTGTGTGTGTGTGTGTGTGTGTGTGTGTGCGTGTGTGTCTGCGTGTGCGCGTGCGTGTGTGTGTGTGTGTGTGTGTGTGAGGCAACGATGGATATGGGTGTGCCAAAGGGAAAGAGCCCCCGCAAACAGGGCTAAAGGTCAAACATGGATGAGGTCATCAGTCACAGGAAGTAGAACAGAAACCCTCCCCACCCGCCCACCACCCGCCCCCTCCCACGCGCACGCACGCACACACAAATGCTGACCGCGGTTGAGACAAAACGACGAAACAACACTGCCTACCTTTACACACACTGTTGTTCACTCTTCCTATCGCCGAAGCGGCGGAATTGCAGCTGAAACAAGCGTTTTATTATTTTTTTTTTCTTTCTTTCTTTTTCATCTTTTTTTTTTTTTTTTTTTTTGCTTCTTTGACAAAGCAATTCCTCCCTCTAATCAACAGCATCGGGGGTGAGAAAACGTGCAAGTGAAATTACCAGCAGGAAAATAATGAGGCCCGCAGGGTGGCTCGTCACCCCTGCACCCCTCCTCTAATCCCCTGTTTCCCACCTTCCCCTCGTCTTCTCCTCCTCGCGGTGCGAGCGCTCCGTGACGTATGTTTAACCCAGAGAGACCTCACCTGAAAAGGGCTCGCCAAGCTCCCACCTTCAGCGCTCACTTACTTCTTCCCCTCCTCCCATATTGGCTCCCCGTGCTCCCTCACATCCATTTTTTTTCCCCTCGTTCCTAAATTCATGTCTTTATTTGACTTATTTGCCGGTAGACAACAACTAATTGAATGATTTAACTATTTCCGCTACTCCCCTTTTTTCTTTTTTTTTCCGCTCCCGTCCACAGTTAAAAAGCTCAAGTGCCACGACACATGTTCGCCCACCTTAAGTGAATGAAAACAAAAGTTATTTTTGTAAAGATACACCCACATTTATTTTTGCAGCCGGGGGGGGGGGGGGGGTTGATATATCACTTTCAACTTGCGGTCCTTCAGCATAAACAGGAACACGTACGGCGTGGCGGCGCTACCCTGGAATTACAGTGGGTTTTTTTCGTTTTTTTTTTGCAGAGTAACCATCAGCTCCGGAGGGGGGAGTAAATTAAAACCCACCGCATACTTTGAGAAACTTGCACTTAACTGTCTCGGCAATTAGTGGGGTTCTATAGATGTTTGTTTAAAATGTCCTCACTGCAACTTTGAATCCGTTTGGATTCAATTAATTAACAAAAAGAAATAAATAATTGGATAAACAAATAAATATGTAAGTAAGTACATAACTAATTAATTCAATAATTACATAATTAAATAATGAAATAGACAATGATAGAGAAACATGAATTAAAAATAGATAAATAAACATAAAAATATTTAAATAATAGATTAATTCTTGTTTTTTATTAAATAAGTAAATACAACATAAATAAATACAAATAAATACACTAAAATGACTGTGTGTATCATCACGCACAGTGCAGTGAAGGTACACCGGAGGAAGATAAGTGGAGAGAGAGAGAGCGAGAGAGAGAGAGAGAGAGAGAGAGAGAGAGAGAGAGAAAGAGACAGAGAGAGGGAGAACATTGCATATATTAGAGGAGGAACAAAGCCTCTTTTGTGGTAATGTTCCTCTTAGCAGCTTCTTTAGCTGTGAGGCAGAGTTCAGGCCCAGGTCTCCAGCTTCACGACTTACTCCTTTTTGTGTGAGCCCATCTCTTCCTGCCTGCACAGCCTTCTGACAATGGAATAAGTGTTTGTGTCAGACATATTGTGCAGCTCCATGTGTGTGTGCGTGTGTGTGTGTGTGTGTGTGTGCGTGCGTGCGTGCGTGTGTGTGTGTGTGTGTGTGCGTGCGTGCGTGCGTGTGTGCGTGTGTTTGGTCGGCCAACCAGTGGTCCTGCTTGGTCTTCGTCACCCCGCCTCCTCCTCCTCCTCCTCCTCCTCCTCCTCCTCCTCCTCCTCCTCACCCCAGGGAAGCTCAGGGAGGCAGGAGGTGGGAAGCAGAGAAGCGAAGCCATTGTGAAGGGGAAGCCACTGGCCTCTTCCTGTTATGAGAGGAAATGCATACAAATGTGCTTCCTGTGCGTCCACCCCCTCACCCCCCCCCCCCCCCCCCCCCCCCCCACAAACCTCCACCCCCTAGGCCACCTCCCTCCTCCTCCTCCTTCCCCCGGCCACCCTCCTGCCCCATGTGCCACAGAATCATCATCTTCATATCCCTGCTTTCCCTCTGCCCCTCGTTTCATCCCAGATGCATTTTTTATTTCATTATAATTTCGGCATTTAAATTTTGTCTGTGAGCACCCTACTTCAGTTGGCTGGAGAAATTAATGAGTTTAATGGAGAGGAGCCGTGTTTTTGGGAAATAAAGATAGAGAGAGAGAGAGAGAGAGAGGGGGAGAGAGAGAGAGAGAGAGAAATAGAGAGAGAGAGAGTCCATTTAGACTTCCAAATGATGAGTTAATGTGATAAGTTAGTGTGTCTGTGCTTGTAAGTTTATATGTGTTTGTAAAAGTGTGTGGGTGTATAAAGTTGTGAAGAAAGGTTTCACACTCTGCTTATCAATCTACTGTGAAATCAGCTCACAGTTGGGTTCATACTGACGCAGTGTTGAAGGGTCCTTTTTTTATCACTGGTGCACTAGCAGCGCAGCTGCTGTAATGGTTGTCTACTATTATTATTAGTATTATAGTTATTATTATTATTATTATTATTATTATTATTATTATTATTACTATCATTATTATTATTATTATTATTATTATTATTATTATTATTATTATTATTATTATTATCATTATCATTATTATTCTTACTTTTTCAATCATTATAACCCTAATTGTGTTTCTAACTGGCCTCACTGACCAAGGGCACAGATTACACAATTTGAGCATGATACAGTGGTTTACAGTGGGTTCTGTACGGAAAACCAATAAGCTATTAGAAATAAAAGTGTTTTTTATCAACCGAAATTTTGAATAGACCAAAATCGAATCTATTTGAGCACCTTGAACACAACACACAAAAATGAATATATATATATATATTTATAGTATATATACAGTATATACTATATATACTGTATATACAATAGAAAAAATATATATAAATACGTAAGTAAGTAAATAGAAAGATAAATAAACAAATAGATAGGTAAGTCCATGTGGGAAAAGTGGTATGTTATATCACTTTTGTTGAGTAAAGAAAATACCTCCAGGCCTGTTTCTGGAGTCGCAGCAGACAGATACTGCACAGAGTTGATAAACACTGTAGTGAGAAGAGATTTGAGGTGACCAACGTGATGTGTTGAGTCATAGGAGCTAAAAAAAACCAAAACAAAACATATTTTCACCTGCATTTGTTGTCCGGTGCGTCACCTGGGAGTTAGTGTGTTACTGTGCATATCTCTGTTTTAGCGGTCGTCTATGCATCGTGCTATCAATTCACGCTACTTGCATGGAGCAGGTTGCATGCGAAAGAGAGTGGGTGTTATTGTTTGATTATTATAGAGGCTTTTTTGTCATTTAAAAGAAAAAAATCGCATTTCTTCCCGTGCTGAGCGGTCCCTCCTCCTCCTGACAGCTAGGACACCTGCGTGGACACCTGCCTCCACGGCAGTTCCACTTGTCTTTGAATTGTGTTTGACGTGTTTATGGAGACGTCGTACATAGAATCCATGTACAGTAGGGGCACAATATACTGTATGTGAGAATGAGTGCTTTAATGTGTCGACGTCGGGGAGGGGAAGGGGGGCGGACTGGCTTGCTGTGGCTCCGCGCTCCGCGGGGGACCCACACACCAGAAAATCATGAAACCAGCATGTGTGCCACTTTCTGAAACTTTAATGGTCCGTCGGAGAGAACAGAACACAACCAGTGGAAAGTGTGCCTCTAAACCCCCCACCCCACCCCCGCCTAGCTGTTAAATATATTATATATGGCAATTACCCTTATTGTCACCAGAATCAGAATCAGAATGATAATCTCCTTTCATTTTCATATACAAGGAATTTGTCATGGCAACGATTGTTGAATTGCAATTACCACCGAGTCTGCAAACACATAAAATAAATGACGAAATATATACAATAATAATAATAAAAAGATAAAATAAAATAAAACTCATATATATATATATTTATGCACAGGATAAATTCTAGATATGGGGATATGAATCATAAAGTATTACTATGTCATAATCCACCATAGTAGGACGTTTTTTTGATCTACAGTGACATCACCGAAAAACTTGCGAGGGAAAGTTTGTGCGGGGCCGCGCTGAGTTCAATTGAGGTTGTTTTTTTTTTCTTTTTTTCTGTTTGTTCTTTCACCCTCCACCAAGAGAGAGAGCGAAGGAGAGCGGATCGGGGTCAGAGGGATGGTCTGGTTTGGTTTCGGTTTACCCCGTGCATCCTGGGAGATATCATTTCAGGAAATGCAAAACTATCTATCAATATCCATCTCTCCCCCACCCGTCTACTCTTTCAGCTCCCAAAAGCCGTGAGAACGTGAAGGGCGAAACGCGCAAGATCTAGTCCCCGACGAGAGTACGCTAAAAGACGGGGTTTCTCGGCGCCGTGTTATTGTTTTTCCAAGACGGTCGCGCGAAGAGCGTGTAAAACATACTGCCGTCAGTTTGGCGTTTTTCTTTTGGTCTTCTCAATAAACAGATCATTAGCAGCAGATCTCTGGTTGCAGCCCCGACATACAGTGTATCCGACAATATACGGTACCTCCGCTCTAATCGGTTCCTTTAATACACATATTTCAATGATTAAATCTGAATGCACAGTCAGAAAGGGAGAGAGAGGTAGAGAGAGAGAGCGAGAGAGAGAGAGAGAGAGAGAGAGAGAGAGAGAGAGAGAGAGAGAGAGAGAGAGAGAGAGAGAGAGAGATCGATCCAGAGAGCTTTTATTTTAAACACTGGATTGATAAGACAAAGGAGCATTGCACATGTGCCGATTATGGACTTTACTCATTATTTATTCTTTATTATGACAGGCAGTGTGGGTACTGGTGTGGGCTGCTCAAGATAGTGGCCAAGGCAAAACGCAAGGGAAACAAAAAGAAAGAAAATAAAACATAAGTTTTGCATAAGTAAGTAACTAGAGAAGAACAACTCTGCTGTTTAAACAAGAGAGCATTTAATTTTGAAGACACTGAAAGCTACGCCTCGATGTTCTCCCCGCGGCGGTTATTTCATCAAGGTAGCAAATGAGCAATAGGTATAGATGTCAGAGGAGTGTTTCCGTTGGATGCAAACCTTGTCATCTTAAACAGTGTGATTATGGTCTGCGGGAGAGCGGGGGCAAAGGGGCAAAGCGCGAGGAGCCGACGGGGTCCGAACACACAGAGCGCCGCATCAGTGTCCGCGCCGAACCTCATCCAGCCCTGACGTGAGGGTGGCGGCCGCCCGGCGTGGCCGTTATCGCTCTGAGACAGATTATTTTCACTTCCTAAAATTGATGCCCAGCTTCTTTCTTTTTTTTTTTTTTTTTTTTCCACTTTCCTGGTAACGTAGACTCGCGAGTGGCAGTAACGGTACAGTTAGAGGTCGTTAAGTCAACACAGCAGACCGCAATTTTTTAATATTCTCTTAATGACATTTTTCCGTAAAGTCATGGCCCATGCTCTGATTGTGCCATGCATGACCCAAAACATGTACACCCGATTTTTTTTTTGCCTTTATAAAAGGATAAAATGTATGAATATAAACGATTAAAAGTTATATTTATATGAAATATATTAATATATATCTATACGCAAAATTCATGTATGAATGTTTACTTACTGTATTTTGTTTATTTACTATTAATTCATTTAATTCATTTTGTTTGTTCCAGATGCAATAACTACAATCCCCCTCCTCCCCCGTGTCTCTCCACCTCTCCCCCCTCCGCTCCAGGTGACATTCACAAAGCGAAAGTTCGGCCTGATGAAGAAGGCGTACGAGCTGAGCGTGCTCTGTGACTGTGAGATCGCCCTGATCATCTTCAACAGCACCAACAAGCTGTTCCAGTACGCCAGCACAGACATGGACAAGGTGCTGCTCAAATACACCGAGTACAACGAGCCCCACGAGAGCAGGACCAACTCCGACATTGTGGAGGTACGTTCTCCGCCGGAAAAAAAACCCACACGGGGAAAAAGGGGCAGACGGACCGCTGGGTAGATCACGGATAAAGGTGCAGGACGTAGCATGGCAAATGCCGGCGTCCACCTCTACGAAGGGTTCAGCGCCCGTATCAATCACTTCCATGCAATTCCAAGACTGATGTCATTAAGATAGTGGCGGCGGACAAATACCCCTTTCAGGACTTTGACCAAACGTCTAAGCAGAAGGGCATTCCATTGACTTTTGGCAGGAAAAAAACAAATCCACTGACGGCAATTACATTCTTGTACTTGCGGCAGAATGGCTCATTAGCTTTGCCGTGTTGAGTCATTGCATCACGCTCTTAAAGCCACACTTCATAGTTTGTTATCGTTCCGTTTGGCTTTGACAGGAAGCCGGCGCCGCTCGCCGGCCTTTGCGTATCGGGGTCGGTCCGAGATTACTTTAGACGGACATGTGTAAGCCTGACTCAAGGCGACGTCACGCGGCGCCTGTCAGGCCAGGCAGCAGGGAGGAGGCTCAAGCAGGTACTGATACTGAGTGCACATCCTCAAGGATAACTTAAAGCTCTCAACGTGACCGCGTTATGCAACAGTCGCCATGGAGATCCCAGAAACGCGGCAGGACGCCGCTCGCTGTGCGCGTGTCGTCTATCTGCCGCGCACATGGAGGGATCACAAAATGCACATTTCCTCGCGCTCGCCGGTAAATAGGCTTATTTGTTCTGAAGTCTCCGGGAAACACACACCAATGTGTCGTGGGCCACGCAGGCTTCTGTCGTACTAAGGTTAAAACTAATTACACGGAGGCAGAAAAGCAGCCGTCCGTGAATGATGACGACACAATGAGGTGAAACATATTATATTCATTTTATTTTTATATAATAATTATCTGGTATTATATTATATTATATTATATTATATTATATCATATTATATATTTATTACTTGATATTCACTCCGTAGATATTTCCATTTGCAATTTTATTTATATTTAGTATTAATTCACATGATACAAATCAAGTAGCCCATAGATATAGCAATAGAACAGTCATTACTTGGTGTGCCCTGACGATGAAATCAATACAAAAAAAAGCTTTGAATAAACTGCATCATCATGGATTCATCATTGCATCATTTAGATGCAATCACGCTGCATTTCCCTCTATTGCACCGCAGCTAAATAATGTTTTTTCTATTTTTTTTGATAACCTTTTCTTGATACATTCAGCAGGTTATTCTTCTTTCCATTTTTTTTACTTTTTACTCCATTTCTATTATAAGGTTAGGTTTGGCTGTCGTCAAATGTATAACTGAGTACACTTTCGGAAAGTTAAATTTTATTTTTCTGCTTTTAAAATTCAGTATTGCGTACGCGATTTTATCCAGCACGGCCTGGTGTGCCGGTAAAACATCGCACATCTACACAGTCTTTACCGAAAGCTTATTTTAATGCTGATTACACAGCCATGGCAGCCGCCAGAGCTTGTACTTTGAAAGTTAATCATATTCAGGAATATCACGAGGGATAAAACACAATCCTCCATGCGTTATATCATTTACATTAAGTCATTAAGCATACAGCAAAACCCCCGGGTGGACCTCGGCACTGGTATACATTATACACATATTATACACATATACATTACATACATATGCATTATACACACACACACATTTATATATGGGTTAGGGTTAGGGTATATACATATATATATATTTAACACGCTAAAGAGCCTGGTGGTGGTGGTGGAGGGGAGGTGGTGGAGCGTTATGCCCCGCTCCCTGTGATCCCTGGGCGGACCTCGCCTCTCCACTCGCCCGCGGGCGCCTCGCAGTGGGAAGAAATCGATCGGAAGCGGCCTTCAGCCTCGGCAGCGGCAGCCGCGCTAACGGGATTGGCCACAGGGCTGACACCAGCACGTTTAGCGTGGGCGGAGGGGAGGATTTGCAGCGGCGGGTTGGGGTTGGTTGGGTGGTGGAGGAGGAGGGAGGAGGGATGGGGGAGGGGGGGGGGGGGGTCCTCTCCTGTGGAGGCTTATATATGTGTGTGTGTGTGTGTGTGTGTGTGTGTGTGTGTGTGTGTGTGTGTGTGTGTGTGTGTGTGTGTGTGTGTGTGTGTGCGCGCGCCTGTGTGCCACTGCCATAGGCTACGTCACAGGTGCAGGAACGTGGGTGGTGTTGTTGATCCAGGAGAGGAGGTGGTCAGTGGTTGTGTCGATGAAGGGCAGGAACAAAGCGGACTTCCTGTTGAGATGGCAGGATGGGACAGGGGAACGAGAACCAATGGGAGGACGGGAGGGGGGCGTAGGGGGGCGTCGGGGTGGGGGCAGGAAAGGGCTGGATATGTGGGTGGTGGCGAAAGGCGCACATGCGCGCGCCGAGGAGAAATGATTCCCAAATTCTCAAGCTTCACAAAGCTAATTGAGAGAATTTGTTTCAGAACCCGATATCAGAACGTTCCTTCTACGCCTTTCGGAAATACCCCCAAAATGTCCCTCGCGCTCTCTCTCCCTCCCTCCTTCGCTCTCTCTCTCTCTCTCTCTCTCTCTCTCTCTCTCTCTCTCTCTCTCTCTCTCTCTCTCTCCCTCCCCCCCCCCCCCCCCTCTCCCTCTCTGTTGCCGCTGTGCCTGAAGGTGTAGTGGGAGGAGAGGCTGAAGCAGTGAGTGGAGCCCAGTGTGTGGGCGGCTGGCATGGAGGCCTGCTACATTAGCAATAAAGCTCTATGTAATTAGCATGTCTTTGGTTGATAATTAGCGTTGTTGAGAGAGTGGCACAGGGAGAGTTGCACAGCCTCTCTAGCTGCAGCGTGTTTACAAGAGGCTGGAGGGCTTTCTCTCCGCCTCACCCGCTCCCTTTCCCCGTCCTTGATCGCTTCTTTACTCCGGCTCTTCCATTCAGCAAAAATTGCTCGCCTTTTTCTGAAAAGCATTAAAGGGCTCGGCGGGCGAGCGGCGCGGAGGGAGCCGGTGAGGCCGGACGGATAACGGCAGCGCCATCGAGGAGGGAAAGGGCTTGAAAACCGCCTCGGCCGAGGGTGACACTTCCACGTACCACACACACACACGCGCACACACCTTTAAAGTCGCCAGTGGTGATCAAAAACAAGATGGAGATGTTTTCCTGTACTTCATGTTCCAGTTAAGTCAGCGTCGTGTGAACTGTCATGGAGGATGCGTCGCGGCAGGGTTAACCGTACCCGGAGAATGGCGATAAACGATGCTCTGCAGTACGTGGAGTTAACGGCCGCGGCGCGAAGGGGTGGGACGGTTCACTTCACCGCAGCTCATTCTTTAAAGGGAGGCTCGGTGTTCCGTCGCTCATAACAGCGTCATAGGAGGCAAAAGGCGGGGAGCGGGGCAGGCGGGGGGTCAGGGGGGAAAGGCGCCCAGCGTGGACGGGCGTCCGGGGCCGGCGTTACGCGGCCCCTTCTGGCAGGTCCGCGGCGCACTCCGCAACGGGCTCCAGATGAAACGGCCCCCCCGACATGCAAACAGATTTCCGATAGCCGCCGTCTGCCAGCGCCGTTTCCTGGACATGTGAACGGCATTAAGGGGGAAACGGAGGAGGATGGATCCATCTCAGCCTATTCTTCTCCCCTTTTTATTCTCTCGCTCAGACGAATCCCTTTTTTTTTTTTTTTTTTTTTTCCGAGTTCTCGTTGGAGATTTCTCAGCGCCGGTGCGGGGCTGTTAATTGCGATGGCGCATGAGAGTCTCCTTTTTTTTTTTTTTTCTTCTTCTTCTTCTTTTTCCCCAGCCTCCCTGTGATGTGTGAGTCAAGCCAAAAACCCTAAGTGGTGCTGGCTGGCTCTTGTTGGTATTGAAGCGGCGCTCAATACAACAACGTGCTGGCTGCCTGTGCCAAATCCCTATTCCCCCCCCAAAGAAACAAAGAACACAGGTTTCATGATACAGCTGGAGGGTTTGAAGAGAGCGAGCTGTGATAGGAGCTTATACCTCAGTCAATACCTGGGTGGAGGGTGGCGGCTGGTGAGGCAGGGGGATGGATAGTAGTTTGTGTGTGTGTGTGTGTGTGTGTGTGTGTGTGTGTGTGCGCGTGTGTGTGTGTGTACACGTGTGTGCACACCCATGTTCACGCCTGTCCAACGGCGTGCTGTGCGGCAGCGTTTCTCAACCAGAAAAATAACATTTCAAAATAAAATAATGAAAATGGGCTTTTTGTGTTGCAAGATCAAAATTGCAAGAATGCGCCAACTCACGTAATGCATTGGTTCCAAACAGAACAGCGGCTCTGTGTTCTACCGGGATCGATTTCACTCTGAAAGTGGCAGCGATAAGTGGCGATGAAAGGTTCGGCTGTTTTTTATTTTCCGAGATTTGTTTTCTCACGAGTCACTCGGGGGGGAAAAACAACGACTCACTCGATTTATTTTTTCTTTTGTCCATTTGATTCATCTTTTTCTAATGCGCGGCGCGCGAGGAAAGGGAGTTAATTAGGTCGGGTTAGCGCTGCTGTACGGCATATGTGTGCGTCGGAGTGCGTGCGCGCGCGGTCGCAATCGGTTTAAGCCCCCGAAGAGATGGTGGCTACAGCTCCCACGCCAGCGGCTCAGGCCTCACATGGCGCGGCACATGGCCGCCGGCGCCGAGCGGACCTCGCCCGCCTGCGCCGCCCTCCTCCCGACCGCCCCGCCAGGACTCGGGCCGGCGGCCAATCTCATTTCCAATAGATTAACCTAATCTCAAAGTTCAGCTCACCCTGTAATCTTAAACAGCAGCGGCAGGAGAACCTCCTCTCCTCCTCCTCCTCCTCCTCCTCCCGCACCACCACCGTTCTCCCCCTCCTTCTCCACCCAGGAGGAACTTCTCAATGAGTGAGGGGACGGGGGGGAAGGAGGGAGGGACAGAGGGATGGATGAGCGCAGGGGGAGGCGGGGGAGGGTGGAGGGATGGAGGAAGGAAGGCTGGTAATTATTTCCAAAGGTCATTCTGTTAATGACTACCCGCTTGGCTAATGAGATTCAGCAAAGCCTCCCTCGCCGCGTCTCACCCCGCGTCTCACCCCCGTATGTTTGGGCCGTGTGAGGCGCGTGAGGCAGCGCAGGCAGCGCAGGTGTGACTTCAGACCGTGGGCCGAGAGCGGGTCGAGGGGTGAGAACAATCTAAAATATGGAGGGGGAGAGGAGGGGGAGAGGAGGGGGCGACGCGCTTTGAAACGAGAGAGCAACATAATGACCACAATGTTATTCCCGCTGTAAGGACAGTCATTCATTTAGCGGATTTCACTTTCGTTTGCCTCAAAACTCCTTCCTGCTCCTTCCTCCTCCTCCTCCTCCTCCTCCTCCTCCATAATCTTGGAGCGCGTCAGCCCCGACATGTGATCTCCCCTCTCTGAAGTGCCAGTGTGCCTCATGTTCCGCCTCGCTCTTGTGAAAATATTTTCCAGCATGTGTGCTATTCTATGTACTTATTTGGTTTCTAAACAGCGCTGAGAACATTAGCCTTAAGCACTTTTCTCTGTTGATGGGCTCTCTGAATGACTTCTTCTCATGGCGCTCAAAGGCTGGATAATGACTCCGGCTCCGGTGCCTCCGCCACTTCGCCGATTCGGTTTGCCGTTGTTGTTGTTGTTGTTGTTGTTGTTGTTGTTGTTGTTGTTGTTTTCTACATGTTACGGTAATCCGAAATAACTCTGAAAGAGGAAAAAAGATAAACATGCCGTGTCTCTTGTCCTAAAATTGTGTGCGTGTGTGTGTGTGTGTGTGTGTGTGTGTGTGTGTGTGTGTGTGTGTGTGTGTGTGTGTGTGTGTGTGTGTGTGTGTGTGTGTGTGTGTGTTTTTCTGTGCGTGTGCGTGTGTGTGTGTGTGTGGGGGGGGGGGGGGGGGGGGGTGACTGCATCACGGTGATCACAGGGCCTCAGTGTTTACTGCTGATGGTGAGATCAGCCACCGGGCTTGTTTTTCCTGGTGAGTTGAGGATTTTCTGTCCGAAGCGGCTTTGAATGACTAAGGACAGTAAATTAACCTTGTGACATGGGCTGGCTGACTATATATAGATATATATATATATATATATATATACAGTAGATACACTCATCTGATTCTGCCCGTTGATTGAGGAGATGTACCTCGGAGAAGGAGGAGAAACGTCGGCCCCGCCGCAATTCAGAATTCGCAGATTCGGAATGACACGGGGGGGGGCGAGCGCTCCGGCGCGCTCACTTTCAGAGCCAGTTGCAGAGAGACTCGAATTTTGGTGGGTGAGGGGAACGAAAAAAAAGAGAGAGAGAAAGAGAAAAGACCTGTCACATATTACGTACTCGTGAAACATCTTCCCCGGCGTTCAAAGCAGCCGTGCAGTCATGAATTCCAGCAGCTGAGGCGTTCCTTTGTGCCGCCCCCCCCCCCCCCCCCCCCCCGATCTACGCCCCTCTTCATCAGCCCCCGAGTGTCACATCAAGAAAAGTGACACCATGTGGTGTTTGCGCAAATGAACAAAAAAAAAAAGAAAACAAAATAAGTCGGGCGAAGAGAGAAAATATATTTAAAAGAGGAGAGGGAGAGAATAGAAGAAAGAAAAAGGTGGAAACCGCTTTGTTTCCGCGGCTGAACACGTTCCCTCTCCAGTCGAGTCGAATCGGAGCCGCCTCCCCGCAATTGGTAACATCTGCGGCGTTCACTGCGTTGTAAAAGTTGTGAGTCGAATGCCCCCCCCGCTACCCACCGCCTCCCACTCAACCCACCCGCCCGCCCGCCCACCTCCTCCCGCTCTCCCACACAGTGTTTTTTTGGGTATTCTTCTCCCTAATAAATGCCTCGGAACCTGGTAGTGGGCTAAAAATAGTGTGCGGTGAGGCTAAATATAGAGGCTGGCTGGGCCGGCAGTCCTTTCCAGGAGAGGGGAAGAGAATAGGCGTGGACTTTTTCTCTCTCTTCCTCTCCACTTCTCTCTCCCTCTCCCTCGCCCTCCCTCTCTCTCTCTCTCTCCCTTCCTTTGTAAGAACACAGCGGCAGGGGCTGTTTTTCGATATGGAGTGAGTAAGCAAAGTGTCAGCCGGGTGATTTGTCCACCTTTTCCTCACTCCGAGAATCGGCCGTGATGCGTTGCCCTCTGGATCCGGGGGTCTGGATCCTGGGGTCTGGATCCTGGGGTCTGGATCCTGGGGCCTGGATCCTGGGGCCTGGATCCCAGGGTCTCGATCCCAGGGTCTGGGATCCCGAGGTCAGGGATCCCGAGGTCTGGGATCCCGGGGTCTGGCTCCCGAGGTCTGGGATCCCAAGGTCTGGGATCATGGGGTCTGGATCCCGGAATCATGTTAAAACTTGATCCTGCGGATAGAAAGAAAAAAAAAGTTTACCAAAGATATTTTTATATACAAGGCATCTGTCTTGGCGATGATGGGTTGATGATGTTTCTGTATAGAGAAAAAACACTAAAAAAAAGATGAATGCAGGAAAAATCCCAAATAATAACTACTACCACTACTACTACTACTACTACTACTACTACTAATAATAATAATAATAATAATAATATTACAAATAATAAAAATAATAAAAATAATAATAATAATAATAATAATAATCATAATAATCATAACAATAATAATTAGAAAATAATAAGAAGAATATATATCTATATATATATATATATATATATATATATATATATATAGTATATAAAAGAGAATATTTAATATTATACAGAATATACTAAATGTATATACAAATATATTTAAAATACACAAAAAGTCACAATTTGTTAGTGGAAAAATAACAGCACGGCTAAATCCACAGATGCTTTGTTCACAATCAAGTTTTTTTCAATATCGCACTTTGAGGGCGGTTTGGGATGATAAACTCCAAATGAAACGCATCTCCTGCTAATGAGGGAGCGATATCATAAACACGTTTCAAGGCTGACATTGTTTCTAACTCCAAATCATTGGGTCGTTTGGCTTTGGGAGAAAAAAAAAAAAAACAAGTATCCCACCTCCCTAGGAGGGGTCCAACGCAGCAGTGATTTTCGCTTGATTTAAGTTGGCAGGACGGCACGTGGTGGGAAGTGACAAACCCTGCGAGCTGTCACCCCGGCACAGCCAAGTTCCGTGGCTCATGAACAAAAAAACAGAGGACGGGCATTTTTGCACCAACTCGAGTAAATACTGTACGGTGACTTCAGTATTACAGTGGATAGTCCACATGGTTTCCCTTCAAGAAAAGAGTAGAATTGAACCCAAACACACAATGGACATTACCCCTACTCAGTGTATAATGTTACACTAGACCGACCGGAGAAAAAAGCAGAACCCTCAAAGTCGAAACTATAAGTGCCGTTTGGATCGGCGTCAGAAGTGTTTGGGTTTTTTCAAGGTCAATACGGCAAAGCGGAAGTCTGAGGTACTCGACAATAACAAAAAAAAAAGTGGGGGGAGGCTTTTAAAAATAGACCATCCGAAATGTGCCAATATGTGGTCCCTGTGGTGTGGAGCGGCGCAGGCGGCACGCCACTTCTGAGGCCGCGCCGCCGACCAGCCGCGGCTTTTCCACCACGCAGCTCAAAACAATCCACGCTGGCCGTTAAGATGAAATGACGCCTTGTTCTTTGAAACTATTTGTGGAAAATTCGGAATAATGAAGATCTATTTCGGTCGATGGCATTCCCTGGCCCCGCCTGGAGCTGACCCCCTAGCCCCCCCCCCACCCCCCACCCCCAGTCCCAGCAGCCACTTAGCCCCACCCTGGCACCCGCCCCACCACCCCCCACCACATCACACACCGTGATGTTGTGAGCGGGGTGTGGAAACTCAAGGTCGCCGTATAGAGGTCATCCGGCTGGTCATTGTTACAGGAGGCCCCCCCCCCCTCAGGCCCCTTTTCCTGTTGTGGAGCAACGCGATAAGAGACACAGAGACAAAAGACGATAACTGATGATTGGTGGGTGAGGGGGTGGTGGTGGTGGTGGTGGGGGTGGGGGGGGCGGGGGGTGGCTGTCAGAAAGTTGATCCACTACCACCACTTTATTAAAACCTAACAAACGGCGCAATTTAAAACCACGCAAACTTTAGCGTCTTAATTTGTCGTCCTCGCGGCATCTTCCATTGAGCTTTTTTTTACTGCGTCGGAAGACACAATACAACTCCTGTTTACCCAACATTAATAGAAATGAATTATGTAACATTCGGGGTGCAGGGAGGAAGAAAGATGGTAGGTTAAGGGTGCATAGGCATGAAGTGCCCTCTTTATCCAGTTCCACTGAGCTGGCATTGTGTCTGTCTAATGTCTGTCTGGGTAATTATACAGTGCGGCAAGCGCTCTGAATGACCACTTTGTTCTCCCGGCGCTGAGATGCTGCCGTAGCAAACAGTGTTGGATTCTTGCATGTGCTCGGTGTGTGTGTCGCTTCCATATGGAGAACACTGGGCCCATCTGGTCAGATGCCGTGTGCCGGCCAGCTGAGTCTGTCTCTCTGAGAGCGGGCCTTCCCTTTGCCATGAAACGGCTATTAATGGTGAATTTAGCGCGTTGTAAGATCCCCATATTGGCGCTTTGGAGATTTGTGGAGGAGCCTCTTTACACATAGCCCGGCTGTTTATATCTTCATAATCTTCATACATCTCTAAATCACCATCTCCACCCTTTCCCTTTCCCCATTTTCAGTTTTTTTTTTTTTTTTGTTGTTTTCTTTTTTTGCATTGAGCCGATCCCACGTGATCCCATGACAGCTAGTAATTACACAGTTAGACAGACGGCGTCATTACCCCGCACGTGACTGCTGTTCCGTGAGATGACGGGTCCCAGCCATCAGCCTTTGATTCCTGATTATAGTGCGAGCGGCGCGGGGGTCTTCAAAGCCGCCAAATCACCCCCAGAAGTCATTGATGCGCGAGGTTGTTTGTTTTATTTTTTAAATTTTAAAAAAAAAAAATTTTCTCAAACATCGGTGCAACTCGTGTGGAGGGAATCGCAGATGATAAGTGGAGGGGAAAAAAAAATCTAGGAAAAAACCACAGCTGTGATTTGGGGTCCCAGTCTTCACATTGGTAACCTACAAAAAACGAAATCGAATCAACTAACACCCGCACCCCCCACCTCTTGTCACTAAATTCTCTCTCTCTCTCTCTCTCTCTCTCTCTCTCTCTCTCTCTCTCTCTCTCTCTCTCTCTCTTGCTCTCTCTCTCTCTTTCTCTCTCTCTCTTAGACACACACACACACACTCACACACACACACACACACACACACACACACACACACACACAAATAAAAACGAAATAAGTGAAAAATGAAATGCGGACAGTAACAGAGTCACACATGCACAGCACCTCGTCGATCCATGGGCATGCCCCTCGACATGGTGCTGGCATGTTGAAACCACGCTTCATGAAACTGTGGCCTTCTTGCCTTTGGTCTGCCATCTGCTTCCAATGAGCTAAGCCAGACTGATCCCTCTGATGTTCCCTCTACTCTGGAAGGCAGCGAGGAAGAATAAGAGCTAGGGAGAGAGAGAGAGAGAGAGAGAGAGAGGGGGAGAGAGAGAGTCAGGCTAAAAGCTAGAGAAAGGAAGTGAGAAACAGTAAAAATGCACAATGCCAAAGACGCATTAGTTTCCAGAAAGCCCACACTCAATGTGCTGACCGTGCAGGAGTCTTGTGGGGTCGTAATCCGTAGTGGATTCATTTTTATCGCCACCTCCATCTTGTGTCTTTTGTTTTTTTTTGCGATAAAGAGGTGAGTGCCTCTCTCCGGTGCCTCAACCCCATTGACTCTGAGCCGCATTGCCCCACGCCAATCTTACCTGCTGGAATTGAATGTGTCGCTCAGTAAATGGGAAGTAGTTCTCAGTTTTCCCAGAGCTTCCAGCCATTCATATTATTATCAAGAGAGAGAGAAAGAACCTCACGATTTTAAACGCCTTGATAGATGCAGTGAATCCAGTGGAACTTGTTTTTGGGTCAACCTTACTCCCTCCAAGTATTCCGTTGGCTGTCTTAAGATGCCGGGGATCTAAAGACATGATTTACATGGCGTTGCCCGTAGCAGCAAAATGACATGTTATGTAAAAAAAAAAAAACTGGGACTTGAAAAAAAAAAAAACCTTCTCTGATTCATCGTCTGGACCTAGATCAGCCTTTGAAAATAATGGAATTCACGCTGTAGTCGGCCCCGCGGCCAAATCCACCTCGGGCGCTCTCACGTAACGTCCACTATGACACAGACCTCCAGGAGCAAACCTCGGTGACTGAGAGTCTATTTCTCCGACAACTTCCCGTGAGCATTGCAGACAGACGGCGGAGTCTGAGGCTGAGACACCAGCCAACGTCAGGCTGGTTATCTCAGTTCCCCCCCCCGCCGCCGCATAACAAACATAATTGGCCCTGTTATTGAAGCCTTCTTGTCGAGCTCATCTGACCAACGTCGCTTTTCCACCGACAAGTGCTGAAAGGATGGCAAAAGCATAAACTGCTGCATCGACTGGGGGAGGAGGGGGCTTTGTGTCGGGGCCACTATACTATCTCCTTTCATAAAGTCCTGGTCATGCCTACAACAGGGTGTGCATTCAGAGAAGAAGACCATACAAATCACTCAGGCGCTCATGAAGGGCACCCATTATCTACACTCAGATATATTTTGTCTTCTTCTTTCAAGGGGATTTCAATGCTTGTTTTACCAAAACTCAGCCATCCAATAAATACGGGGGGAAAAAAGCATCTTGCTTCCATCCGATTTCCGAGTGGATGAGGCGCAATGTCGTTGGTATTGAGAGTAGAGAGAGAGAGAGAGAGAGAGAGAGAGAGAGAGAGAGAGAGGGGGAGAGAGAGAGACAGACGGAAGGGAGCGCAGAGAGTGAAAGAGCGAGAGAGGGAGGTCGAGGTGGCAGAATGCAGACCATACAGGCCCCTGGTACCGAGGCCGCTTTGGGGGGAAGGCCTCGGCTGTCCCCGTCGGACCCCCTACGGCCAACTGGAAACCGAGCCCCCTGATGCGGTTTCTGAAGAATGACTGTTCCCAACGCCGTATGAGCGAAGCCTAACCCCAGCCCCGGTGAGCCCTCCCAGCCTCGGTCCGGTCTGGTTCTTACCGTCCCGGCCTAGGGCCGGGCCAGGCTCTGGTCCCGTTCGCTTCTGAAGGGTATCGATGAGACGCCGGTGGAAGTAATGTAGGACGCAGAGTCTACGGCGTGCCGGCGTTACACGGGGGCCCTCTGACAAGTCGAGTCAGGAGGGAGTATCATGGAGAAGGAGTTTAATTAGGAGCAAGCCTCCAAAGGGGCCTCGGAGAGAGAGAGAGAGGCGGCACCGAGCGCGTGGCGGTTTTACAGTTTTTCTTTTTGGCTCAGTTTCGTCCTTCCGCTCAGTCTCTCGCTTTCTCTCTTTGGTTCTCTCTTTTCTCGCCGCCTGTGTCCCTCTACATCCTGTGTGTCTGAATGACGCGGACTAACTATAGCGGTAGCGTGTTTGGCGCGCTCTCTCTCTCTCTCTCTCTCTCTCTCTCATTGGTAACTCACTGGGGGGCGAACGGTCATTTCTTCTATTCGTCTTCTCATCGATAAGATCAATACTCCTCTGCAGTCAAATATTCTTCCAATATCCTTTTTTTCTTTATTTTACATTGTGGATTATTTTACTTTCCTCTCAATGTGAGGGGTAATTCTATTTCATGCTCCACGGCAGCGATTGTTTTTACAGTGAACAGATACACGATTTTGGTAAAATTCTTGTTTTCAATATAAGTGAAGGGCAATAACAAACTTCCAGTGTGTGTGTGTGTGTGTGTGTGTGTGTGTGTTGGTGCAGGGGTTGACATGTAGGGAGAGAGAGAGAGGTGGGGTGGGTCGTGGGGGGGGGGGGGGCCTTTTAAGGCGACATAAACGCTCCATAGGACGTGATTGGCCGACGCGCGCGCGTGTCAGCGTTTGGCAACAGGTGTGATCGGCCGTAGCAGGTGGGAATATCTGGGATGAGCGGCATAGCGCCCCTGCACCACGCCCTCAAACCACCGAGGCCTGCTGGAAAGCTTAGCCGGGCCCACATGCTTCAAAGTCATATAACACCATCCGCGCGGCCCCCCACACGCCCAACAACACCCTCCCTCTGCCTCCATCCCACCCACCACACAGCCATTAGCCCCGACCCAACCCCCCCCCCCCCCCAAGACCACCAGCTCAGTCGCCCCATATGGGTCTCACCTTAACTCCCGCCCTCCCTCGCTGCTCTTCGCTTCCTTTCTAGGAAGCGCTACGCCACCTCCCCCCGCCCCGCGCCCCCCCCGTCACAAGCGGTGAAAGTTAGCCGCTCCTCCTCGGGGGGGTGCGGATTCTCAAATGGAATGAAACGACCTCCAAGACCCCCGAGCGTTGCTTGTCGGTTCAGTACGCGTCCCGGCAGCGCGAGGCAAGACCCCGGCAAAGCTAAAGAAACACACACACACACACACACGCACGCACGCACGCACCCGCACACACGCACACGCGCGCAAGAAAAATAAAACAAACAGAACCTTTTTTCATTTCGATCCTTTGCCGACGACGACGGCGCGCCGGAGCTTTTACGCTTCTGCGCTCCCCCTTTGTTCTCCCCCGACTGGTTCACCTGGCGCGGGCCAAGAGTGCACGCTTCGCCGTGGGCTCGCTCCGAGTCAGATCTCCCGCGTCGCCGCCGCTGATTTCGTTTGGTGCGATTTTCCTGAAGACTTGTCAAAAGAGACGCCGGAGAGGTTTTTCTTTTTTTTTTTTTTTTTTATTCAAATTTAGATCTCCAGCTTTTTCGACTGACGGGGGCCAAGTGAGGATTCGGAGAGAAGGGGAGGGAAAAGGAGATAGAGAGAGAGAGAGAGAGAGAACATTGCATATTGCTGATGTGTGTTACAGTAGCTGCCCCGCTGCGAGACGCCTCCGGAATCAAAGGACTCTCACGCACGCTAAAAGAAGCCCTCTAAGTTCACTAAAACCACACTCGGAGCGGGGCTTTGTTCCGCCGACACGGGAGATGACTCGCTTGTTATTTGTTTTCCAAAGCAGCCGGATCGTTCCCTGTCACTCTCGTGGTGTATGTGTGTGTGTGTGTGTGTGTGTGTGTCTGTGTGTGTGTGTGTGTGTACTGTTGTTTTGTTGTTGCTGTTGTGATGGGATGGGATGGCAGCCGCTTCTCCGCTGCGAACAGACAAACAAACGGGAGGATGAAGCTAACTTAGCACACTGTGTTTATCTCTCTCTCTCTCTCTCTCTCTCTCTCTCTCTCTCTCTCTCTTCTCCCATTCATTTTTGCACCCACCCCCATCGCTCACACCCGCTCTCATAGACACACACACACGCACACACAGACACACACACACACACACACACACACACACACACAACAAACATGCACTCCCCTCGCACACACACACACACCCGCACGCACCCACACACACACACACACACACACACACAAACACACACACACACAAACGCACACACACACACACGCGGACACACACCCGCACACACACGCGCACACACAGGCACACGTAGACACACACACACACACTTGATCAGCATCAAATACAGGGTGTGCTAAAGTAAATTTAATTACGTCCGTCTGATATGGAGCTTCAAATGAAAGCACAGGAGCGCGGCGTGAAGCGATGTCTGCGCCGACAGGAGCAGGCCCGTGATATTCCCCCCGTAGACTAATCTCCTTTTATTAAAGCCAGCCGTGGAAAAGAGGGGGGTGGGGGGGTGGGGGGGGGGGGGCTGGTGGTGTGAAAAAGGGGGTGGAGGGCTGTGCTTTTGATGAGATCTCTAACTATCAGCGACTGTACTTTCTTTCCTTCCGAGTCGTTTTCTTTGTTTCTCTTCGGGCGGCGGTCTCACAGACGCAAAAGTCCGAAACCAATTCCTATTGTCGTGGGTACAATCAGTCTATTGACCCCCCCCCCCCATCTAAAACCTCGCTCCTCCATCAGTGAAAGCGCTACACAAGTAGGAGGGCGGGTGTATGTCTTTGAGTGTTCTCCGTCCACTCTCACAGGGGCAGGTGGCCATCAGGTGGCCAAGGCAGAAACTACCACCGTGATAATAAAAAATAAAAAAAAGATGAACTCACATCCCGTATCTGCATTTCTATTTTATGATGGTGCTGATGACTTTCTTCCTTTTTTTTTTTTTTTTTCCTGACAAAATATGTTTTACTCCCATGTTTTATGACTGCCCTTCCTGTGTAATTATGGTTGTAGGTTTTTGTGTTTTGTCTTTCTCCCCCCGGAGTCCCACGTCGCCTCATTTGGAAGCCCAGTCTGAGCGTTTGTTTTTTTGGTGCCTGGTAGTGAATGTGTTTTTTTTTTTTTTTTAAGCCTTATTTGCGCCACCCTGTGTGTGGTTCGATGCCCCCCCCCCCCGCCCCAAAGGCCGCGTCCCCGCGTCACCCCGTGTGGACAGACGTCGGGACGTTCAAATCACTAAATGATCCATTTGTTTGAGATTTAAAGCGTGAAGCTCCACCGCGTTGTGACCCGAGTCATCCCAAAAATGTCTCCCAATGTTTAGAGTCTTTTGTCGGGATCGGCTCTTAAGGTCTCCCGCCGACTCCACCGCCCCCCAACCTCCCCCCTACTCCCCCCATTCAAAAAAAACCCTTTCCAATGCCACTGCTCTGCTTTACAGACGTTGAGAAAGAAGGGCCTAAATGGCTGCGACAGCCCTGACCCCGACGCGGACGACTCGGTCGGCCACAGCCCCGAGTCCGAGGACAAGTACAGGAAAATAAACGAGGACATTGATCTGATGATCAGCAGACAAAGACTGTGTGTAAGTACCTCACGTCAATACCCTGAGCCTTCCTCTCTCACCTTTTCTCTCCCTCTCTCCCCCTCCCTCCCTCCCTCCCGCTGTCCGTGTCTCTGCCGTGTGTGTATTCCGTCCTCCTTCCATCGCCCCCCCCACTCTCCCGTGCCTCCTCCGTCCTCCCTCTTCCCTCCTCCGTGTCCGTCCATCCGTCCGACCGCCCGTCCCTCCGTCCGTGTCTCCGTCCGGGCGGGGCGCCTCCGTGGCCGCAGGCGTTGAGCAAGAAGGAGAACAAAGGCGGCGAGAGCCCGGAGCTCGAGTCTGCCCTCACCCTCACGCCGCGCACTGAGGAGAAATACAAACAGATAAACGAGGAGTTTGATCAAATGATTAAGACCCATAAGATTCCCGTAAGTACCGGGGGTTTTGGCGCGGTGCCGGGCGGGTGACCCGTAACACGCAACTCACAGCTAACCCTAACCCCGGCGCCCACCGCCGACTGCCTGCCACCAGACTAAATACATGGAGGAAGAGCTAACCACAAACTAGCCGAGTACAACAGGTTACCACGGCCTTGCCAGACAGTCGAGGGAGAAGGAAGTTGCAAATTTGCCAGTTTGACCGTCACAACTCAGGTCAAACCGTAATTGCCGATAGCGCGCTTTCATCGGCAGAGCACGTTTGTAACCGTACTGGCATCCCACCCTCCTGAACGCTCTTACCCATAATGCCTTGCCTGCCTTGGCTCTCGGGGGAGGTGTGGTCTGCATGTGCTTTTGCTTTTCCTGCACCCACCCAGCCAGTCACCCACCCACACACACACACACACATACATACACACTCAGCTCAGTCACCCGCAGCAGTGTGAGGACAGCTGCCATGGCGTTGGAGCGCCGGCAGATACACATGCATACTCTTAAAATGTGTCTGATTTTGCTACGAGGGGGGAATAAAAAAGAAAAAGTAAAAACCTCATTATCTTCTCTTCAACCTACATCACTTAAATAATGAGGCTAATGAAACGCGTGACTTGGCGGCAACATATTTAAAAAATTAAACTTCCTTGTTAGTTGTAAATGGATCTGAAGCTGTTTTTCGCCGCCGGGTTTGTCGTACATATATCATAATTTCATGGAATAATCAAACATCCTAGCGCCGAGTCAGATACCGACAGCCGCAAAATTAAAGCATCTGTTAACGCAAAACTGCAGCTCGTGTGCCGCTCCGCAAAGAGGAAAAAAAAAAAAAAAAAGCACCATCTTGGAACGGTTTGGCTGGAAGCCGCACGGAGAAAAGAGATCTTTCCAAAGTAGATAACTCAGAGAGGAACAGGAGTGTCTGAAAAGCTGCGTTTGCGGTGGGGACGGGTGGGGTGGGGAGGGGTGGGGGATGTGGTTCCAAGGGAGGGTTGGTGAGTTTGGGGCGGGGTTGGCGGGCGGGCGGGCGGGCGGGTGAGTGAGGTCGGGGTGGAGTGGAGGAGGGCGGAGGTTGAGGATCCGGGGGGTTGGGTGGGGATGGAGCAGTGGCGGTGGTTGGCGGTGACGAGGAAAGGGAGTTTGGGGTGGGGGGGGGGTGGGGGGGTTTGGGTGAAGGGTTGGGAGTAGGAGTGGGGGTTGGGGGGTGGGGTGCACACCCAACAAGTGGCAGTTCAGTGTGTGGTTCTGTCTGTGCCTCTGGATTGCAGGGGACTGTTGAGGGGCCTGTGGAGAGGGGGAGAGGGGGGAGGGGGAGTGAAAACAGGAAGGATGGCACCAGTTAAATGACAGCGTGCAGCCGGCGCCCAATACACCAGCATGCCACACACACACTCATTCAACCGCAGTGTGTAGCGGTGCGTGTGTGTGTGTGTGTGTGTGTGTGTGTGTGTATAGAAGCTCCGACGTGGAATATGAGATGGAAGAAATAACTGAAAAACCCGAAGTAGACACGCGTTCGTTTATGAAAGGAAGCAACTTTAACCAGCGCGCCCGCTTTCGCCCGCCGCTGTGTAAAAAAGTTGCAACACCAGGGCAAAAAGGGGGAGACGCCTGCCGGGGGGGGGGGGGGGCAAAAAAAATCAAATAAAATAAGGAACCGGTTTTTAAACCACGAAAATAACACACGTGCGGCAAAAGCAACCTGGAAGGGGAGAGCGAACGGGAGAGGAGGAGGAGGACGGGGGCCGGACCCAGACTCGTATCCTATTTCAATATCGACCCCAGACCGATGTTCCCGCTTGATGAGCTCCCCTCCGTTGCCGCGGGACACATGGCAACCATTTAGGAGCGTATTTCCAACTTCCTTAAGCTAACATGCAGGATCAACCACTTCCAGGGCACTCCCAAGGTTAAGCCTCGCTGCCAAGTGACACAATAAACATGACAAACTAGACGCCCGGGGGCCCCCGCCGACCCGGGGGCCTCGGGGCTCCCGCTGCCTCCTGGTCAGGCGGCAGACTGATAGTCCGCCACTTAAAAAGCACTTTGAACGCGCCCCACCCGTAACAAAGCTGCCGTCGCAGATCGTCCCGGCGAAGCGGTGACAGACGAAATGATCTTGAGCTCATCTAGGACAATGCGACGCCACTGGCTCTATTCCCAGTAAACCGTGGCCTTCTTTCCTCCTGTCTTTCGTTTGACTTCAGTGTAATAAACCCCCCCCGCCCCCCCCGGCGGTGTTTTCGTGGATGGCGTGCCGTCTCAGGGAACACACACACACACACACGCACGCGCACACACACACACACACACCCACACACACACACACACACACACACACACACACACACCGTTCTCTCAGGTTAACCTTTGGCTTCCGCCGGAGGAGGGGGATTAACATTCGAGGGACACGAACGACGCCAAAGATCAGCCTTGAAACCCGCGAGAAAACAAAACAGATTTTTTTTGCCGTTTCGCAGCAAACGCTCACACACACACACACACACACACTCGTCCTGTTAGCCTGCGTACGGCGCGTCCTTCCGGGGTCCGGGAAGTTTTGGGCGGCGATGGAGCGAACTCGAAATCCCTCAAGGACGCAAACATTTTTCTATCACTCGGATTCTAAACCCCCGACCGGGGTTTTTTTTTTTTTTTTTTTTTTTTTCTGTCTTTGTCTTTGTTCTTCCAGGCTCTTTTCCTGACCGTCCCCTGCACGTCCGACGTTAGTTTCGTCCGTTTTGAACCTTCTGTCTCCTTCTGTCGCCCTTGTGTCTGTTCATAGTGTCTCTGTTTTATTTCTCCCTTTTTGTGCATTTTGGACTCGCGTCAGTCTCATTCCCTGTCCATGCCGACTACCCAGTGGTTATATGTCATTTTTATGATTCGCTTAAACTCCTATTTGCCTCAATGCGACAGAAAATGGATCAAAAAACTCTCTCTCTCTCTCTCTCTCTCTCTCTCTCTCTCTCTCCCTCCACCTCTTCCCCCCTTTCAGCAGGCCGTGCCGCCCTCCAACTACGAGATGCCCGTGTCCATCCCCGTCAGCAACCAGAACAGTCTCATCTACAGCCACCCCGGTGGTTCCCTAGGCAACCACAACCTGTTGCCACTGGCACACCACGGCCTACAGAGAAACAGCATGTCCCCCGGAGTCACACACAGACCCCCCAGTGCAGGTAACACAGACACGCTCCTCACGTGCGCGCGCGCACGCACGCACGCACACACACACAGACACGCACACACACCCAGACGCCCACACACGTTTGCCCTCCTTTTTTTTTCTCTGCTGTAGTCACCCGTGATATTTTAGGAAACCCCATCGAAAGCATCTGAGGCCGAACCAATCCCATATTTTCACCTTACCAGACCGACTGCTTTATTTTAGGGATGGCGATGATCTAATATCCAGCCTTCAGAAAAAAAAAAAAGCCCTGATCCTGATTTACTGTGAGGTTCTGTACCGGGGGGGAGGGGTGTGTGTCCCTATGTATAGGCATTGAATTGCTGGTGACATAAGAAAATGAGTCCCACTGGTTTGTTATTGTTGTCCGGGGGCCTCCGTCCATCCCTCCAGTCTGCAGCCTGCTGCCCACACCCCCACCCTGTCATTACCACTGGATGCCGCCAGCACCAGAACAAACTAAATATGAGTTTTGGCGCTTGTGCCGGCCTCGCCAAAAACCCGCACATTTTCGGGGGCCCTCCCACTCTTCCGCCTCCCATGCCTTAAAAATAATAGTGTGTTGCTTTCCTTGGATGGAGCCGTCCACGTACGCCGTCGCTCGGGGCGTTAAGCTTTTCCCTTTCTCCGTTTTGTATAAGTGGACAAATCGAGGCGTTAGGACGAGGACATGTGATGACACGTGATGTGATGGGATGTGATGGGATGGGATGGGATGTGATGGGATGGGATGTGGGTGTGACAGGTTTCACCCCTGATGGTTCTCATCTATTTCTGCCTTCTTCTCTTTCATCTTTCAGGTGGCCTGATGGGTGCTGACCTCACCACTGGCGCAGGCACCAGTGCTGGTAAGAATGGCCTGCCCCTCTTCACACACACACACACACACACGCACGCACGCACGCACACACACACACACACACACACACACACACACAAATGCACAGTGCCCACTCACCCACTCCGGACCATAAAATGCATGACTAATAGTAACCCAAACCAAAGTGGAGATTCTGTCCATGATGTGTTGATGTTAGCGGTCTTGGAAATCATCTGGGAATGTTTGCCCAGCGCTGGGGCTGTGACACATCCTGCCTGGTTTGGGCTATAAAACAGTAGTACAAGTAGGGGGAAAAAGAAATAAAACTATATTACAGTGGATAGATTGACAGGCCGTCAGCAGCAGCGGCGCTGGCCCTGTGTGCTTTAATTGTTCTGCACCCTCTCTCTCTCTCTCTCTCTCTCTCTCTCTCTCTCTCTCTCTCTCTCTCCCCCCCTCATCCCCCTTTAACCTCTTGTCTTTCCGAACACGCTGCATTAATGTGACCCCGTAACCGCTGTTTGTTTCCATTACCCCCCGGGTCTCAAAGTAAACTGGGAACGACAACCCCCCTCGTTCCCCGTTTGGCCCGCGCTGTTTTGCCGCATAAACTCTTTATGCGGGCTAACTGCTATCATATGTCTGCAGCAAAATTAATTAAATGTTTTCGCGAGCGCACCGCGCCGTAATGACTGTGTGGAAAACGCGGCGGCCCGTGCTCTGAGAAACACGTGTGTGTGATCATGCGCGCGTTAGCGTCTGAGGATCATCCGGCAGTTTTTTTTTTTTTGTTTCAGGCCGCCTTTCAGAAAAAATATTTTACAACCCCGGAGTACAGTGTGGTGTGTATAAAGAGCCGGGATGGGTCGGGGAGGGAGGGGTCGGGGGATCAGTGGGGCACAGCTGGGCAGCCCTGTCTGGCCCCCAAGGCTTCCCCCGGGGTCACTGCCTGGTTCCTCTGCTCACACACACACACACACACACACACACACACACACACACACACACACACACACACACACATAGAGGGCCCAGTTGTTGTGGCGTGCGTTGGGTCGGTGGCGTGCTGCAGAGCACACTTCAAATGTAGCCTTTGTGTTGCCACGGCGACGGAACAGAGGGCGCACTGTTAGAGCGCTACGTCGCTCAGCGGTAGCGGCGAAAAACACGATGTGGCGAGAGAGTCATGTGGGAGCTAAAAGATCCCATTCAAGGGTCTTAAATCTAGATGGGGAGAGAAAGAGTGTGTGTGTGTGTGTATGTGTGTGTGCGTGCGTGCGTGCGTGCGTGCGTGCGTGCGCGTAGGGGGGGTATCCCGGTGATGAATATGCAGGCCGGGTGGAAGCGTGGTGTGCAGGGGTGAAACAGTGGGAGACACAGATGGAAGTGTTCTGTGAAGTTGGTCAGCCATTTTAACGACGCTCCTCTCAGTGACTCAACGTGAGGCGGCGCACCGATGGTACTTTCCGCTTTGCTGTTCCTCTTTGGCTCAGAACCTACTTTGATTAGATATTCCTGCGCAGCGTTGTGACTGACTTTATTCCACGTGGGTTGAAGGCCTCCTCCAGCCTGATCCATCCAACGCTTTGCCCTTAAGGTGCCTCTAACCGGGAAAACGGGGCTGGGATAAGCCAGAAAATGTCTGAGCTTAGAGGGACCCCGTCGCAAACAAAAGCCCATCCTCAACAACTCGAGGTTGTCCACGGCAACCGAAGAAGATTCCACGCGAGCGTTTGATAATAGACTCGTCCACAAAAGCCTGTCGTCGCTCGGTCGCAAAGAGGCACGACGAGTGTGAAGGGACGCTTGAATTTCACGGTGAGCGGGCGGGCCGGCGCGCGTGATCACACCTCGCCCTCCGCCCAAACACCATCTTAACAGCCCTCGGATTTAAAAAAATAAAATAAATGAAATGGACGGACGTAGAGGACGGAGGAGTTCGAGGGGGGCGAGAGGGGCGGGGCGGGCTGAGCCGGTCGCAGGGCCCGGCTCGTGAGCGCCACCTCCCACCTCCGTCCGCGCGCTCGTTCCGTTGACGAGCCGCTCCGGTCTCCTCTGGGCTTCCTCCCGTGTCGGTCAAACGCCGAGGCGAGGGCCAGAACATGCCTCGGCTCCGAACCGAGCCCCCCTTGTTGCCTGTAAACCTTTGTAAGCTCCCCCCTTTTTCGCTCCGCCTCCAAAACGCCTTTTCGACACGGCGGCGGCGGCGGGAGTGTGACCCCCCTCAACATCCAACACATTGGCAAAAACCGCAACGGAAGCGTGTGCGCGCATGGGGGGAATGGAGCGGGATGCGCCTGTTAGACCACAACAGCGCATCAGAAATTTGTTCAGCAACAGTTGAATCCGCACGAGTTTAACCACACCGCTGTCCTTTCCAGCATGTGTGCGAGAGCGAGAGAGAGAGAGAGAGAGAGAGAGAGAGAGAGCGAGAGAGAGAGAGAGAGAGAAGGAGACAACAGAAAAACGAACAAAAGCGTACATCTGTTCGTGTGGCGCCAGGGCGTTGGAGCGTGTCGGGGTTTTTTTTTTGGGTTGTTATTTTTCCAAGCACCTGCACCATCCACTGTTGGCAGCGCTCGGTCGTATTGCGGCCCCTGGAGGTGGGGTTCTGCCCCCCGCCCGCTTTTGGCCTCGGTTCACCTCGGAGGCGAAGTCTCTCGGTTTATCTAAATCACAGATCAGAGATTGCTCCACACGCACGGTGGGGCCAAAATGAACCCCCCCCCCCCCCCCCCCCCCGCCCCCCTGTCAGGTGTCTGCGGCGTTCGTTTTGGTACTTCCTCAAAACTGCATCACCCACCAGAATCCAGCGTAAAAAAAAAAACAACTCAAAAAGAAACACGTGTTATCGTGTCTTTGGCCATTAAGCCCAGAACGCAGAATCTGAAGAAGAAGAACCACACGTGTAATTGCGCCGGCGTCACTTTCACCCGTCCTGCGGTCGGTCGTTGCCAGCTCTTGAAAAAAACCGGTGCTCCCGGCGGTGATGACAGTGATGCAGCGGCTAATTGACTGGACGGCAGCCGTCTCCACGGGGGTGGGGGGGCGGCGACGGGGGAGGCTCGCAGATGTCTCGGCGTTCGAGTCCGTGCCATCCTGAACAAACGCCGTTATTCGTGTCTCTCTCTTTTTTGATCGTCTATGTAGAAACACTGATGCGCTTCCTGCTGGGTTATTTGCTAAATGTATGTGTGAGTTTCGCACGCCGCACGCGCGCGCGTGTGTGTGTGTGTGTGTGTGTGCGCGCCCGCGTTGCCGTGTTTGCGATCTCATTCATTTATCTCCACATGCGCCCACTCTATCTTACAAAGGGGCCAACCATGAGATTGAGAGCGAGCGGCTGAAGAGGCAGCTGCCTCTTTGCTAATATGAGAGTAGCACTCGAGAAAATAGGGTCCATACAAAACACGCACGTGCGGCTACGTACGCGCGTGGCTTGCGCACGCTGCCGCGCCTCGTGGAGTGTTTCACGTCAAAAACACGCTCGTGTGGAACATACAGCCGGGCGCGCATAACATCCAGCAGAACAAGGATTCTTAGTTCTGAACATTCATCTTACACAAGCACTGCATCATGCATGCCGGTAGAGGCACACACACACACACACACACACACACCCACACACACACACACTCTCACACACACACACACACACACACACACACACACATACACACGCCACCAGCGGCACACACTGTTTTTCTCCCTCTTTCTGTCAGACGGACTCATTTTCTCCCCACCGCTAGCGGTCGTTTACTCTTCAGATTGTTCAAAATTGAGCTTTCGAGACTTTTCATTTCCAAACAACAAAAAACCTCGCTCTCAAATTAAACAAAGATCAGCGAGGGAAATTGCCCAGGAAGACATCTGCGACTCATTTTCCCCCGGAGTATATGATTAGGAAATTCATTTATGTCTAACGTATAATTCCTGCTCGTCTTTCAAGTGGGAAGGTCTACACACTGCCCTGTGTTCTACCCCTCGCCGGAGGAAAAGGAGGGCTGGAGGGGGTGGAGGGGGGGCGGAGGAGGGGCGGGGTGGGGTTGGGGTGGGGTTGGGGAGGGGTGGGGTGGGGGGGCGGCCTGCGGGATTGGATTAGAAACAAAGACGCACGGCTGCTCGCGAAGGCTCCTTCGATCTCGGCTGTTTGGTGGCAGATCGGTGCCCCCGACTGGTTCCGTGAGCCCCGGGTGCTCGCTCCGCTCGGTCCTCCGCAGCCAATGGGACGGAGGATCCGGCGGCCACGCCGCTCCCCCCCCCCCCCCCCCCCCCCAAAAAAAAATGGGGCCTTTGTCTGACAGGAACCGCACATGTGTTTAGCTCTGATTGACAAATTACGGGTCCCATCCCTCTGCGGCCCGGCTCCCCGTAATTAGATGTTTGTACACGATTCGCTGGCTGTCGCAGGGAGAGCATCGCGCCCCAAACCGTCGCGGCGACGGAGGCGGAGGAGGGGGAGGAGGGGGAGGCTCCTCTCCGCCGACGTTTCCCGCGTCGGGCGCGGGGGGGGTTTGCCGTCCGTCGGACGCGTTCTCCGCACGGGCCCGCACCTTCTGGTCAAAGGTCCGGACGCCTTAGAACTGGGGCGCCGGGGCGCCGAGAACCATGAGAAAACGGCCTCTTTCACCGTCCGTCTCCTTTCCCCCCCCGCCCCGCAGGAAACGGATACGGGAACCACCGCAACTCCCCCGGTCTGCTGGTGTCTCCGGGCGGCATGAACAAGAACATGCAGGCCAAGTCGCCCCCGCCCATGAACCTGGGCATGAACAGCCGCAAGCCCGACCTCCGCGTGCTCATCCCGCCCGGCGCCAAGAACAACATGCCGTCCATCGTGAGTAAAGCCCCTCCCGCCCCCGTCGGAACCTTCCTTCCCCTCTATCCCTCCCTCCCTCCCTCCCTCCCTCCCTCCCTGGTCATTTCTCCCCTAGGTCTCTTCCTGTTGCTCATTTCCTTTGATGCCTCTCCGCCTCGCTTTCATCTCCGTCAATTTAATTTGGGCTGAACAAGGTTATGCTTGTGACAATCTTGATTTTTAGGTACATCCTTTATTTTTTTTTGCGTGCTTCATAAAGCCTACCAATTCACGCGTGTGTGTGTGTGTGTGTGTGTGTGTGTGTGTGTGTGTGTGTGTGTGTGTGTGTGTGTGTGTGTGTGTGTGTGTGTGTGTGTGTGTGTGTGTGTGTGTGTGTGTGTGTGTGTGTGTGTGTGTGTGTGTGTGTGTGTGTGCCTGTATTATTTCGTTGCAACCCCGTGTCTTTTTTGCGTGTTGGTTTTGTTTTGATTTCTTAGCGGGGAAGCGCTAAGTCAGTCGTTAGTGTGGTAGCGCCACGTCGTCAGTGTGCTCTTGCCAAGTTGGTTCTGTTTTTACTGCGCTCGATCGCATAGCAGCTCCGTCTCTAGATCCACCCTTAGTTACCACTCCCGCCCAAATATCGCTCACTAATTAAATGTGTCACCCTCCCCCTTTTTAATGCCATCAGTCTGAGGACGTTGATCTGCTATTGGTAAGTCAGACTGCTGCTCAAATTTCGCCACCCAGACAGGCAACCCCCGGTTGATTCATGTCCTATTTTATGGTTGTTTCCAAATGCCACTAAGAGTCGAAAACAGCCGCTGACTTGGCCCCGTGGTGCCGTGTTGCTGCTGGAGGCCCCTGGTCTTTCCTCCAAAAAATGTTTTGTGAAGACTCGGGGGGCCACCCAGTGGTGGGTTGGAGTAGCTGCACCCTGGCCTCCTTTCCACCTCCACCCCATCCTGCCAGCACCTATATTTCTAACTCCTCCCCCCCCCCCGTCCCTCCTGTCTCCTCGTCTCCTCCTTTGTGCGCGAGTCTGGGGCGCTGCAAAGCACACCGCCGCTCAGCTTTTATTACTGAGAATCCACACGCGAAAGGCAACAAAAAGAAAACACTTTCATATTACATCAAACCGCCATCATTTTCTGCCAAACCCCGGCTCCCGCCTCAGTTAAAGTGCCTCTCCCTTGCTGTACCCGTTCTGTGTTGCCGTGGAGACCGACAGGGTTACTATAGCGACAGCGGGCCCTCAGAAGGGGGCGGTAAATGATGGGGTTGGCAGGGTTGAGCCTCTCCCGTGTCATGCGTTCTCCTAGCGTAGGTAGAGGAGGGGAAAGATAAAATACATGACAAATATCAAACAAAAAACGATTTTCGATGAATATGTATGATTTTATGTACTCTTGTTTTCTGACCCTTCTCATCCATTTGACTGTGCCTGTGTCTCTTCCTCTCAATTCACAGAACCAGAGAATAAACAACTCCCAGTCTGCCCAGTCTTTGGCCACCCCAGTGGTATCAGTAGCGACCCCCACCTTGCCAGGGCAAGGCATGGGGGGTTACCCATCTGCCATCTCCACTTCCTACGGTACTGGTAAGCACCGCAGTGTCTACACAGTCATTACAAGTGTAAAATGGAATAAATTTTATATACTGACTGAATGTAATGTGTCTAATCCTTGTGCCCAATATTGTGCCTACAGAGCTTATTAATTTTTTGTTTTTGTTTTTTACATCATTTTTTTTTTACTTTTTCTTTTGTTTTATATAAATGTGCTCATGTGATGTAAAGCCTAAAAGTGTACTCAGTTCACCTTACTTAAATATACCAGTCGATAGGGTACTTCTCACCTCTCTTAACGATTAATCAAGTGTAGTGCAATACTGTACCAGCAGAGGCTGCTATTGTAACACGTTACATTTGCCTCGGGACGAAAAGCATGAGCAACAAAGTGACATAATATGCATAACAGCATATAACCTACAAAACATGTCTCTCTCTCTCTCTCTCTCTCTCTCTCTCTCTCTCCCTATGCAGAATATTCTTTGAACAGCGCAGACTTGTCCTCCCTGTCCGGCTTCAACAGCGGCAGCTCCCTTCACCTCGGCTCCATGAGCGGCTGGCAGCAGCAGCACATCCAGAACATGCAGCACTCGGCCCTCGGACAGCTGGGGTGAGTCCCACTTTACCGGCGGTTGCGACGGGTCTTTATATTTGAAAACATCCTTCAATCCTTCAACACGCCTTCCCCGCGTCATGAAGAGGTGCACAAGACACATTGTGAGGACATGAAGTTGCGGCCGCGGACATGTAAAAAGTAAAATGATTAGAGTTGTCCACATCTCTTGCAAAGTCTCAAGAGAAAGGCTCAATGTTTAGAAATCAATTGCTTCATTACAAGGTGTGTGTGTGTGTGTGTGTGTGTGTGTGTGTGTGTGTGTGTGTGTGTGTGTTTGTGCGTGTGTGCGTGTGTGTGTGTCTGTGTGTGTTAAAAGGTAGAACCATGACACACTCTGTGACGGACTGTTAGGGTGTGCGAGTTCTTGGGTGTAAGCACCAGCCCTGCATTACCTGTTCACAACCACTTGTTTCGATGTCTGATTATGTCTATGTGTGTGTGTGTGTGTGTGTGTGTGTGTGTGTGCACATAGTATATTAGCGTGTGTGTCTGTGTAAGAGAGACTTTAAAGCAGCACTTTGCCTCGTGTCCTGTATCTCTGTAACCCCTCTGCGTCTCCTTTTCCTTCCTACAGAAATTGCTCTAGCTCCCACTTATGTCAGGGTTCAAACCTCTCCCTGCCCTCTGCTCAAAGCCTGCACATCAAGTCCGAACCTGTCTCTCCTCCTAGAGATCGCACCAGCAGCACGCCGGGGGGCTACGGCGGGGTGCCGCCGCCGCCCCACAACCCGTCGTCCCGCCAGGACTCGGGGCGCTCCCCCGTCGACAGCCTGAGCAGCTGCAGCAGCTCCCACGAGGGCAGCGACCGCGACGAGCACAGGAACGAGTTCCACTCGCCCCTGGGACTGGTGCGGCCCACCATGGATGAGCGCGAGAGCCCCTCCATCAAGCGGGTGCGCCTGTCCGAGGGATGGGCCACATGATGGCGCTCCGCCCCGGGCCCCCCTCCTCCGGCGGAGCCCAGAGTCCACCCCTTGCCCCCGCCCCCACCCCGCTCCCTCACCACCCTCACCCGCCCAGATCACCCACCTCGCCTCCGAACCCACCGCAGCCCCTCTCCTCCATCTCTCTATCGCTGGACGGGGTAAAAAAGGATCGTCCTCTCCTCAGATCTATAAGTGATGTTTCTCTTTGTTTATTTTATTTTTATTTTTGCCGAGTGTGTGTGTGCTATACATATAACATTATGTAAACCAGTGGGGTGTTATAAAAAAGGGGGGTGGTTTGGGGCGGGTGGGCGTTGGTTGGGATAGAATCAGGGGATCATTTGTTCTTTTTTGGGGGGGGGGGGAGGGAAGGTAGGGGGGGGGGGGAACTATGCATACATTTTGTTGTGTGTTGATAAAAAAGAATCAAGTATGCATATATCTTTACACGTGTGTGTATCTGTACATATATGCATATCGACAAATAAACACAAAAAAAGTCAGGTACTCTGTTTTGTAAAAAAAAAAAAAAAAAAAGAGGAAAGTACATACAATTTGCCTCAGCGATATATATATATAACAGTGACTAGAGGAAAGGAAAAAAACGAGAGAGAAAGAGGAAAAAAAAAACAACAAAAAAAAACAAAACAAGTGTGTGTGTGTGTTGAGCAGAAGAACACCTTAGCACTTGAGTCGGAAACCGCCGGACGTCTGTACAGTGTCGGTTTCATCGCTATATTATTAAAACATTCTCCGCAAGTTCTTCTCCCCTCGCAAAGATATGTGTGTTACCATTAGATGATGTCATGTTGCAGGTTCAACGTATTTATGTAAATAGGAGGGTCGCGGCGGGGGGCGGGTGGGGTGGGGTTGGGATTTAAGGCTGGGGGGGGGGGGGGGGGGGGGGGCGGCGGCGGCGGCGGGGGTCGGGTGGGTGGGGAGGGTCTCGGGGCTCAAAAAGTTGCCAGACATTACAAAATTTATTTACTCAGTAAAAATGAAAAAGCTATTATGCAACATTTGAAGGATTGTACAGGTAAACGGGCGGGCGGAGCCTTTGATGGGCCGAGAGAGAGAGAGAGAGAGAGAGAGAGAGAGAGAGTGAGGACCACCCTTTGATCCGAGAGCTACGTTCATGTAAGCGAGGAAAAACTCTTGGTCTTCTATTAACTATTCAGTATTAAATAAACGAGATAAAAAAAAATGGAAAAAAAAAAAAAAAAACTGTACGATACACTTGCTTATATTTTCATATGAAAGGAATACAATGCAAAGCATTTTTGTGGCTTTTTGTAGTTTCTATAAGCCAGAATGTGTTTTTTGATAGCTTTGCTAAATAGGAGAGGGATAGTTCAACCCGAGGGGGAATTGAAAAAAGGGCTTTTGAGCTCGAAGCCATGACAACCAGACTGAGATCCAATGCTTTGCTGAACTGTTTTTCTCTTTGTAGAGGTTTGTTTTTAAACGTGTATTTCTAATTATATATAATAATGGTAATATTAAGAATCTTTAAAAAAAAAAAATCTGTGAAATTAACATGCTTGTGTATAGCTTTCTAATATATAAATATATATAATAACGATTTTTTTTTTTTTTGTTTGTTTGTTTTTTCTTAGTGGAGTTTGTATGTGCAGCCGCACATATCGTCTGGTTTGTTGAATTTTTTTTATTTTGTTTTGCTGTTCAGGGGATGTATTCAGTCGAAATCCTTATCAAGCCGGCGGGAAAGGCGTCGCCCCTGTTGGTGTAAAAATGAGGAAAGACGAGGAAAAAAAAAAAAAAAAAAAAGTGGACGTTGTTTGGACGCTGGAACTGGGGAGGGCACACACACACACACACACACGCACTCACACACACACACACCACTTGGACAGTGGTTCACAATCCATATCAACCTGCATTCACCTGCAATATTTTCACCTTAATTATGGACTTTAATGTGTTTTCTTTTGAAGATGTCACCTCAGCATTCATCACATTTTTGTTCCATTTTCTATCTTCAACACACACATTTTTCCTTCTACCCAGGACTTCCCACGTAGAGCCAGGGTTAGGATGCACAAAATCAATTTGGATTTTTTTATCATTAGATACATTCTTCGAAAGGATATGACTAAAAAAAAAAAAAAAAAACAATCGAACTCCGAACTGAATTCACACATCAGGACAGGTGACTCCTCACGTTCCATCCTTCCAGAACAGGGCTCCACGTTCATTTTTACTGAAAGTTCGCTGACGTTTCAAAAAACGAAATACTGATTGAGAGCGAAACGGGGTCCTTAAAAAACAAACAAAAAAAAATCAATCATGCTGGTCTGGGAGAAGCGTTGTTTTACTTTAGACGAAAGCTGTTTTTGATTTTTCTCTATTTTATTTTGATTTGATTTTTATTTTTTTTAATGATGATGAGACTAGCCACATATCTCTGCCTCCCAATCTGCTGTCACTTCCGTGTTATGGGGTTTCTATGTGCATATTTCATGCAGGTTCACTTTGTTGTTACTGTATACAGTCTGTGTATAGTCAGAATCAGGGGCAGAGCCTCTCAGTGTTTTCTCTCTCTCTCTCTCTCTCTCTCTCTCTCTCTCTCTCTCTCCCTCCCTCCCCTCCCTCCCTCCCTCCCTCTCTCTCTTTTTTTTTTAATACAATACAGAAGATTTAGGAATAATAAAAGAAAAAGAAAAAAGAAGGACAACAAAAAAAAAAATAAAAATCAAAAACATGATATTTCAGGCAGCATAATGTGTGGAGAAACCAAAGCCAGTGGCATTTTTTTTTTCTTTTTCTGTGTTGTAAACTTCAAGTTTTATTTTCACATTTCATTTATGGTTATTTGCAAAGCATTGAAAGAAAAAAAAAAAAAAAACAATAAAAATAATTTGCTCAAATGTACAATTCGTTTCACACTTCAATTTGATCGACTGTACAGGCTATTTATGATAAAAACAAAAAAAAAAATAGGGATGTATTTGTTTGATTTGGGTTTTTCTTTTTTGTTGTTGTTTGTTTTCACCATCCATCATTGCCATGGAAAAGCACAGGATGATGCTGACTTTGCATTGACATTTTAACAATACAATGTATATCTTACGATACATCACACACCGGTGATCACACCTGTATTGAAATAACACCGACTCCTCCCATTTGTTAGTGTCAAATACTTTTAATTTTGGAGATTATTCGATTTCATCAACCAAAGACCCTCTTGCTCATCTCATTTTTGTTTCCTTTTTTGTTTTCTTTCTCTTTTTTTTCCTTTTTCTTTTTTTTAGTACACATTGGGGCCGTTCTGACGTCATCGTCTGTTGAATCACTTGTTGCTCTGTGACGTTTTAACAGTTTCAATGGTGGTTCCTCCGGAATCTGAGCTCGGGGGTGTTTTTTTGGGGGGGGTGCGGGGGGGGGGTCTCAGACCTGTACAGCCATGTGTTCAAAAAAAACAAACATCCTAGAAGTTCAGGTGCAAACTTTTCACTTGTCAACAGTATGTTTTTTGGGTTCTTTCTTCCTTTATTTAAAGTGTATCCATGCGTTCAAAGAATGATTTTAATAAAAGGTTTCGATGACAGAAAATGATGAAGAAAAAAAAAAATTACAAAAAACGTCAATCTGTAGTGTATCAGATGTAGCTTGTATAAACCTTAAATTGAAGGGGGTTTGGATTTAAAAGTTTGGGGGGGATTTCTTTCTTTTTTTGGAGGGGGGGGGGTGCAAGAACGGCTTTCAGCGGCATAAGCTGGACTTTGTCGCCACTTGAGGCTAAAAGATGTTAATGTTATTAAATTCAACTCACATCTGTGTAACTCAAGGGACTGGATTCAGCTGTATGTGTAGTGGAGAAACCTATGGGATGGAATTAAAATAAGTCTCCTCTGCCCGAGCTGGGGGGGGGAAGAAAAAAAGAAAACAACCAAAAAAAAAAAAAAAAAAAAGGTTATTTGTATTTTGCAGAGATTTCAGTAAAGTTACTGGATTTCTTAGTTACCCAGACGTGGCTTCGTGTGCTTTCATTGTGTTTGGACTGTGTATCTGTGTGTGCACTTTTTAACACCAATCCTGACAATGCTCACAGCGTGACTCGGTGGAAATCATCTACCAAAAAAAACAACTTTTTTTTTTACATTTTCCACGAATGAAAGGTCATGAAAAAAAAAAAAACACAGTGCAAGACCATTTCAACACTTAAAATAATGGAAAAAGCACCTTCTCCCTGATATTCTTCTGCTTTCTATCCACTTGCATCAAACCAAATGGGACCTCAGGTCATAATCACCCATTTGGACATTTATGTGACATTCAAATAATAATATTTAGTCCTCACTCTGTCATACATTACAATTTGAAACATCAATCATAAATTTAATGTTTCTATGAAAATCATAAAAGACAATTAAGACACAATAACGTTTTGCTTTGACTGTAATACGTTAAAGGCCTATAGGACTTAAGCGTTTCAGGAGATAGAAACAAATATTGTCAGCAATAATTGGTTGATTTTATGGAAAAACTCAGCTTCAAATCAACCACAAATAAGTGTTTTGTAAGAAACGTGTGCTTTTGAATAACAACGGTTCAGCACTTGCCGCAAAACGTGCGACGGAACGATGCAGAATCCACCTGAAGGGACTTTTTGACTTTGATTTATTCCAATTTCGCCTCCAAACGGTTGCTAATGACAGCTGCGGTGTGCAAACCACATTTACTTTCCCCAACCCAACTCGTCCGCCGTCCACAACGCCTGCTGTCTTATTTGCATGGTGCGAGGCCGGTCACATTGCACCGGGTCATTTTCATCCTCGTCCTCACAACTCAACATTTGCATCGCATTTCCCCACATCCGTGATAAAAAAAAACAAACAAACAAAAAAACGCATCTCTGCACCGGATGAAAGTTAAGACGCGGGGGGGGGGGGGGGTGCACTCCCTGCCTCCATTCCCATTCCCTCTCCTGGATTATTACACGCGGGGGGGGGGGGGGGGGGGGGCACATCATTTAAATCACTTGTTCGAACGAAATGTGTTGATTCGATAGGATTTCATTTCTCCCCAAATGTTTGCCCGACCACTGTTAGTCTTATATCATTAGCGTCCGAGGGAATAGAAATATCGCCTTCGTTTCGCAGAAAATGTTAATTGGTCTCCACCTTTAGAATTAAAACGCTCCGTGTGGTGATTATTCATCTGGGGGGGGGGGGTAATGAGAAAGTAGGGTCGAGGTTTTTGTGTCGACAGTTCCGATTTCGCGTTACCAAAAAAAAAACCTTATTATTCCAAACCAGTATTCCTTCCGTGGAAACCTGCTGGAATAAGAACGAACCAGCTGAACGATGTTGTGAAACGTGCGTGGATCTCGCACGAGTGACGCTGCGTTGTTGGGTTTTCATGGTTTGTCTGGACTCACCTTCATCGCTGAGGGTCTTGAACGAAGGATCCAATTTCAACTGTCATTTTCATAGCGTTTCAATTGTATTCCTAATGCTATCGCATCCGTGCTCGGGGGTGAGGGAGGCCTGGTCGGATCCGTTGCGTTGCACTGACCCATTACAATAAAATGACCCCGACAACACTGCTGAGACAAAACCAGAAGAAGAGAAAAAAAAAAAAGACCCGAGAGAGTTCTTCTCTCTCTGAGGGCCGTGATTGTCTAATTGTGATTCGAAAGGAATGGAGATGGATGCAGATATCCGGATATTTCGATATGTTTGCACTCCGACTGTTATTTGATGAATAAGCTGCTGGGGTGACCTATAAAAAAATGTAAATAACCAACCGCTTGTAAATCAATACATGATATAAATTGAACATGATTTGTTCGTTCCTTAACAAAATGCAATATATGCGAGTTTGAACCGTTGTAAACCAAGCAAAAGAGAACTTCGGTTGAATTAGAAAGAGCCCCGGCGTTCAAATCAAAACCCACAACAATGTCACATAAAAATCAACAACAGATAAAAAAAAAAAGGGAAACTGTGCCCAATTGATGGTGACGGTATAGTGATTTTGGACAGTGTGGTCTGTTAAGGAATTACCCAAGCAATTAGGTGACGATCATCACCATCAAAACACATTCATCCACCGCCATGTGTGCCACTCCGGGGTCCCTGGGATGAAGCCACGGTCCTTATTGAAGCCTGTGCACATGAACGTTTCCCAATTTCAATTGTTTCCCATCACAATCCGTCGGCCTTCAGTGGCTCTATTGGGGCTCATTCCACACAATGAGCGCTAGATGGCAGCATTCCTGCATCTAGTGGAGATACACCACTCCCCCCCCCCCCCCCCCCCCACCCCCCCACTCCCATAATAATACGGACCGCTCGAAATGAATGGTTCTAAATAACAATCTGGTTTTTTTTATCTCTCTCTCTCTCTCTCTCTATTTCTGGTGAACGTCGGTGGATAAATTGTGCTTTGTAAAATAGAATCATTTGGGGAAATTACTATCAGTACAATTCAGTATTTAGGTATATTAGCCACAACAACAACAACAACAACAACAACAACAATAATAATAATATTTATAATAATAATAATAATAATAATAATAATAATAATAATAATAATAATTCAGACCTACATCTGCATCACCATTGTCTTGTAAACGATATAACCTTTGGGCTTGGTGTTCGTCGCTGACATTGTTATAAGAGAGCGCAGTGACCACCCAATGCAACGCCATGGGTGAGTGTAAAGGGCATGGCGTTGTCTCAATTATTTCAATGTGAAATCTGTTGGAAAAGTTGAGATGTACACGCATTTCAAACTTTGACACACATGTTTCTATAAACGGGTGCCCGTCTCTTTTGTGTAGACGATGGTATCGTTACTGAAAGCCCTTTGGAACTCAAGTTTCCATGTGATTTGTCGAGGCTCCGACGGTTGGTCCGGGGACATTCTTCTAGAAAATCATCCCAGTTTGACGTGCTGATTTCGGCAGTATCGCACCGCTCCCCGGGTTCGATTTGTCGTCACCGCTTTTCACCCAAACGGTTGCGAAATGACCATTGAAGCTGTCATCTGACAAGAATCATTCCGATGGAACAACAGCTGTGATCGTGTGCTACGCTTTGGGGTTTTCAGGGCGATGGTGGAGCGTGTTCGCTCTCACGCGATCGATGAATGAAGTTGATTTGAATGTGTCGCACGCTCTAAATTATGGTCGCGAACGCGAGCGGTCGGCGCGAACGCGCGTGACTCCGCGCGCGCGTCCCGGCAGGCAGCGCTGTGCGCGCGCGCGTCGCCGTGCGCGCAGACGGCTCCGCTGCATATTATGGGGTGCTTCGTTTCGTTTCCCGCAACGTGTTTTCTTAAGACTAGTTCGCGGTGGTCCTCCGCAAAGCGGGTGTTCGTCAGATGCTGCGAGGTTCTCTATCATTATTCAATGCACGCATCATAATAACAATAGAAAGCAGGCTCCTTTCTATTGTTTGTCCAGCGGAGACCTCTTTGTTATGCATTCTTCATATTTATCCATATGAGACAACTTCCCCCTCTTTACATTGTCTAGACTACTCCGTCTGAAACCAGACAATATTTCGTTTTAATTGTGTACCATAATAACAATAATAATAATAATTCATGCATACATACATGCTCGAAAATGAAATGTGCGGATGGAAATCTTAAATCCATCCATCCCTTCCATAAATGGAGAGAATATTGATCGGAAAAAAAGTACCTGCCCCCCACTGAATATGCATCCATATCATCAGAAATAATACGCACACCGGAGCCAAACCGCTCGTCGGAGCTGGGAGCACGGCGGCGGAGCGGCGCGTCTCTTTACGCACGGGCGGCGTTCCGCGGCGGGAGCCCCGGTTCCTACGGTTCCTCGGGCTCCCCGGTTCCTCCGGTTCCTTCTTTGCCACCGGTTCTTGTCAACGGAGCTTCTTGGGAGGGGGAGGGGGGGGGGGGGGGAGAGAAACAACAACAAACAAACAAAAAAACCAAAAACAAAAAACAAGACAGCCATGGCTTATCAAAAACGAGCGTCAAATACCCGGAGAAGCGGCGGGAGGAACCGCTCCGGCTGCGGCGGGACGCACCGTGTAAGCGGGATTTGCATATTTGGATGCGCTAATTGCCTTGATGTATTTAAATATGGCTGCGCGCGGCTGATATGCTTGGCTACGTCACTGAACGTGCCCTCGTAGACAAAAAAAAAAAACAAAAAAAAAACGTGGATCCGGTTACACGCCCGCAATTGGGGTCATAACACCCCAATGCAGAGAAAGTGACTTGCGTTCAGTTGTATCTTGCTTTTTAAATTATTGTTTTAAGTCATATGGCATGTGTTGGTTGTATGTGTTTGTCGTGGTGTGGCGAGTGGAAAAAAAAAAAAAGAAAAAGATTGTTCATCAATTTGGATATTATGGCTAAAGAGAAATAATAAGCCCCTTAAACCAATGTAACCACGCGTTCAATGGATCTAAATACAGATTTATTGGCGTTATGGGCATTACACAAATAGGTCACATAATGCACAAACTTTCTTTATTCCTATAGTATAGACACTGTGGGAGTGTGTGTGTGTGTGTGTGTGTGTGTGTGTGTGTGTGTGTGTGTGTGTGTGTGTGTGTGTGTGTGTGTGTGTGTGTGTGTGTGTGTGTGTAAGAGAGAGAGAGAGAGAGAGAGAAAGAGAGATAGAGAGAAAGAGAGAGAGAGCCTGATTATACATATATGTATTAAAATAACGCTCTAAATGGCGCAAGGTGATTCCCAACCAAAACGTTTGTGATAGCTACGTAATAATAACGATATAATGACAATATTATAACTGGTGGCGTTTGTCATTGACCCCCTCCCAGACTAGAGATGGAGATTTGGACACATGGGGAGGACAGCGTGTTGGGGAACGACCTGGAGCAAAAGAAAAATGTATTCAAAGCCAAAGTGCGCGCACATCGTTATAACGCGCCTCTGAGAAACCCCAAAAAACGCAAAAAATAAATAAATATATATATATATACGTATATACGACAAAAACGGAACAATGCCTCCACGGTGCATGTCCAACAAAATAGCCAGGGTAACTTGTTTGAATTTCAGAGCACGTCCCTCTCTCGCACAGAAGGATGGACTTTACACCCCCCTCCCCTCCACCCTTCCTCCTCCTCCTCCTCCTCCTCCTCCTCCTCCTCCTCCTCCTCCTCCTACTCATCGTCACCCCCATCCCTCCATCCTCGCCATCAGAAAAGGAGAAAGAAAAAACTTGCAGACTCCCAGAAGCTCCACTGTGCACTTTCTATTCGGTGCAGTAGACAGTGTGGGAAAGTTCTCCTCCTGTCCGCGCACCTCTCTCTCTCTCTCTCTCTCTCTCTCTCTCTCTCCCTCCCTCTCTCCCTCTCCCCTCGCCTCTCTCCTCCCTTGCTGGTCCCCTCTCTTCCACGATCCGTCCATCGTGTGCGTGGAATATGGCTTTCGGGCTCGTGCACGCACGCCTCGTTCGCGGCGCCGAACTTTAAGGGTGCGCGGCCAAAGAAATGGGCTGGATATTTGCAGGGGGATCGTACCGTACACCGGACCCCACGCGAGACGATCGCTCGTCTTCCTCCTCTCCGTCGTCGTCTTCTTCCTCCCCTCGCTTGTGGGACGATTTCCGATCGACGAGACCCGGAGGCGGCGGTGCGGAGGTGAGCGCAACTTTCTTGTTTGTTTGTTTGTTTGTTTGTTTGTTTGTTTGTTTGTTAAAACGCACATTGTGATTTCAAAACTGCAGTGGCGAACTGCGTAAAATCGGAACGCGAAGCGTAATATTTGATAAGAGCTGACCTCGGGTGGAAGTGATGGATGCCGTCGTGTGTTTGTGTGAAATGCCCCCCCCCCCCCAAAAAAACCCCAAATAGATCAAATATAATACATCAATGCAGAGCTCACAGGGAGAATTTAGTGTAATTCTGCCGGAGGTGTGATGGCCAATTCCTCTCACTGGGATTCGTAATATTCCCGACTACATTTGCATCATATATTATTATTTCCAAATACATTGACTATAACTGTCCTTCCAACGCTATATTTAGCCTCGACCCGATACCGTCGCGGCCTGGCAGTGTGTGTGTGTGTTCGTGTGCGTTAGGGCGCTCGTTGCAATATATCAAGAGTGTATCTTAACAGGACTTCACAAATAAATAAAAACCCGAATGATGCGATCGAAGAAAATAAATTGTCAGCAATAGAAAAGAAGAAGGAGAAAAAAACTTTATTCAAACTTTTACTGCCGCCTGGTTAAAAACACCACGCTCCCCGCGAGAACACTGAGAGGTGGTGGTTAATAAAAAGAAATCAAAGCACCAACAAACGTGCGACGTGCGCTGGGTCTGCACTTTGCACTGGGAACAAAAGGCGCGATGCGTTCAGGGAAAAGAAAAGATCAAATCGAAAGGGAAAGTCACTCCCTTGCGCCTTACTTCGTGTAGTCTAATGACAATCAAATCAGTATTGGATGAGTGAAGTTTGTTTTTTTGTGATCAAACGGCGCAGGCCCTCAAGGCCCAACGCCCGGTGTGGTGCACAGTGAGCAGGCGCGTCTGTTTACCTTGACCTGCAACATTCATCCTGAACAATGAATGTGAAGGTTTTCATGCAACGTTCAAATCACGATTATTCCCTTCATTTACCAGAGAAAGCACCATTCCATATACAGTGTACTGTTGCGACGATGTCGGTTCGAGTGTGTCGAGCAAAGTGCACAAAGTACCCGTGTGATTAAAAAGTTCTTGATCTTTCTCGCCGACACCCTTGAACGCGAGTGGGCCTGCTGACGTCATTTGGGGCCAAATGGTGCAGGTGGGATATGGTGCCGGTGTTGCGATTTCACTCATTTTACCTTTGACTTTTGGAAGTCAACAAACTTAAAAAAAAAAAAAAAAACAGGCCTGGCGATTATATTAGTACAACGAATATTACAGGCAACTGTGATACCAGGTCATGTCGTCAAAGTCACTACTCTGTATAGAGAGAGGGAGAGAGAGAGAGAGGGGGGGGGGCGAGAGAGAGCGGGGGAGGGAAGGCGTGAGAGCGGGAGATGGCTTAATGCTTAATGAATCAGTTATTGAAGTGGGGTAACCCCCCCCCCCCCCCCATCGGGAGACATGTTTAGCGCACAGACTCGTGCACGTGGTGTCACCGACTCGATCGCCCGCAATCGCGCGCGCTCCTGCGCCCGATCGATCACCCGCATCGTCACCAGCGGTGTCGTTGTGTCGTCGCTCAGTTACAAACACCCCATATATCCAGCCAGTTTGTGCGGAGGCTTGTTTATTTGGTCTCCCCCCTTTTTTTGTTATTCCAGTGGAACGGGTGGCATATCTACACCGTGGGCTACACGCGCGTACGGTAACGCGCTTGGGCAGTTGTGCGTGATGCGACATCACCAGCAGCAGCCTACCTGGACCGGACACGATTGGGGACAAAAACATAAAAAAAAAAAAACAAACAAACAAGGATTTCGCCGCAAACCGAGCTAATAACAGAAACTGCACTCACCGAATGTGTTCGATTATATTTAGGAAACAGCGATCGCGAGTCTAAAAAAAAAACAAAAAAAAAAAAAAAAAAAAAAACACCCTGCGTGCGTGGGATCATACCGGGGATGTTGCACGGGCATAGCTCCGGGATGCTCCGGGTTTTTTTGGGGGGTTTTTTTTTGTTGTTTTTTTGGTTTTTTTTTTTTTTTTTTCTCCTCCTCTTTCCAAAAATATAAGGCAGCACATAGGCGCGTTTTCCCTGCGATCCGCCTTCCCGTTCCATCCTGTGAGAAATGGCTGCGAGGCGGAGCGGCTCCGGTGCGCTCCGTGGACGAGGCGGACCAGGACGCGCCACAGCACGAGCAGGGAGCGCGTCCGCGTTCTTTTTTTAATATATATATATATATATATATATATATATATATATATAGTTATATATATATGTGATTCTTTTTTGGTTCTCATGACATCATCGTCATTACTTTCTCCGTGGTCCGGTGGGCCTGCTCTGACCCCTCGCCGGGGTCTGATCTCCATTTTTTTGGCCACATTTTAGGACCCCCCCCCCCTCCCCTCCCCTCCCTCTCCCTCACCCCCCTCACCCCTCAACACCACCTCTTCCCCTTCCTTCTCCGTGGGGATGGCCCCCTTTCCCAGCGACGCGCCAGCCAGGACGGACCTCGTCGGTGCCCCCCTCCCCACCCATCCAGCCCCCCCCCCCTCTCTCTCTCTCCCCCCACTGGATGTGAAGGGACATCTCGGCGTCTTTTTTTTTAAATTTTATTTTTTACATTTTTTGGGGGGGGGGGGGGGGGGGTGGGGGGTGGTCATTATCAAGCCCGTTTGCAGTCCGAAGCCACCGCGTCGTAATTCCCGTGCGGTTTTTTTTTTTTATTGTGTGGTTTTTTTTTTCCGATCTCCGCGCGTCCGGTCCTCTTCGCTGCGCGGCCGCAGGATACCTACACCGACCGACCGCCACCGCCACCGCCACAGCGACTTAACGAGCGCGACGGAGCCTCCGTGGGATGGGGGAGCCTGCGTGGGATGGGGGAGCCTGCGTGGGATGGGGGAGCCTGCGTGGGATGGGGGAGCCTGCGTGGGATGGGGGAGCCTGCGTGGGATGGGGAGCCTGCGTGGCCTATTTGCATTGCAAATGAGGGCCCCGGACGAGGACGCCCGCGTCGCGGCCGCGATGAGGATGCCCGCGCTTCACCTCCTTCCCGGGCCTGCTTCGCCATGCTTCATGCTCGTGTCAGCTGCACGTTGGGATTACATATCTTTTCTTTATTTTTTATTTTTATTTTTTTCAAAGAGTTTCATCATCTGAAATTGGGGTCTTGCACTGCGCGACCCCCCCCCCCCCCCCCAAAAAAAAGGAATACAGTGTTATGTGTGTGTCCTGTACGACAGGGAAAGTTGAATTGAATGCATTTTAGTTGAGGTGTTTTTGCTTTTTGTTGTTTTTTTTTGCCGTGAAAGAAGATGTCTATGTGGACGTGGAAGACTTCATCACGGGGAGTGGGTTGTTATCTTTGGTTATCTAGCTGTATGAGTGTTCTGCTCGTCATAAAGCTAGATAACCGAAAGTAAAAACTACTTCCAAACTCGTCGGAGACACTTTGGAGGAGAGGAGGAGACCGGGACGACTCGTTCACTTTTCTTCCGGTGTCACTCTTTCTTGCTGTGTATCGTATTGGGGTTAAACATTGCTTTAATTTTTATTTCTTTCCTTCTTCCGTTCCTTTTATTTTCATTTGTTGTTTTTTTTAATAATAATTTGGCTTTTACTGTTTCTGTCAGGGGTGTTTGAACCAACCAAGTGCAAAACAGGACAACCCTCGGTTGTTTTTCCACTGTGCTGTACAGGTCAAAAACCTCATTTGGCTCAAAACACTGTATAGGTCTAAATGACAGCCACTATGGTTCACAGCATTTATTCAAGCAGGACACATAAATCCGCATACGTCTTTCTTTTGGAAACAACCGTCCCCGCTTTCCCAGACAATTACACTTCATATTTCACAGGCATATACTTTGCTGTATCAGGGGCGATTTGAAATATTTAATCTCAGGAAATTTTAACCCCACATTTCTTGTAACCATGACTGATTATAGATGATGATATACAATATTTTAGACTATATATTTTAGGCCACATATTATAGACTGTATAGATCATAGATTATGGACTGTATATCATACACTATATATCGAGCATTAAGGCTCGTGCTACTTAACACAGACGTGTGGGCGGTGTATATATGTGTATATATTTTTTTTTATCCATATATATATATATACATATATTTATTATATATTTTTATTTTTTTGTCCAGAGTGATCTGGTTCGTCCAGGGAACGGCGCTGGCATCTCAAACAACAATAATTAGGACGTATGTACAGAGCAGATACAAATGGAGGGGAGTGGGAGTGGGCTGCGGGTGGGGGTGGTGGAAGGAGGGAGGAGGGGACGAGGGAATGAGGGGGAGAGAGAGGGAGAGTGTGTTGGGGACGGGCACGGGGGGGGGGGGGTTGGGGTGTGTGTGTGTGTGTGTGTGTGTGGGGGGGGGGGGGGGGGGGTCGGGCCTGCTTAATTGATTCCGTTAACCGCAGTGCAGGAGATGTGAACGACCGGACGATCCCATTCCCACGCTCGGGGGGCAAGTGGCAATGCCACGCTGCAGGGCCCACTGTGACAGACAGGGGGGAGGGTGGGGGTGCAGGGGTCATGAAAAGACGTCAAGTGCACCAGACTCATCTGCATCCCCCCAAAAAGAAAGGGGGCGACGGTTCCCACCACCCGGCCGGCGACAAAACCCAAACTTGGAGTAGTAGCGCTTTTGAATGCGTAATGCGTCGCCAATTGTACTGGTAATGAGGACTTCTTCTTGGGGGTCGTTATCTTCAAACTATGCAGGTTTTTAGGGATTCGGGTGCTTGATCCTTGCGTATTGTTCCTCTTCTTAGGATTTTATATCATTATGTAAAAAGGAGTCTGTGCGCTCTATGGTGACACCCTCTGCACTTTTGCGTATAAACTGCGCTTTTTTTTTTTTTTTTTTTTTTTTTTGGAGTAAACTATATTTCAACAATATAAAGCAAACATTTTTTCCAAATCCCATTCAATACACGGTTACCAAATGTGAAGGTCTAAGTGTAAAAAAACAACAACAAAACATTTCATTTATTTAATTATTTGAATTTTGATTTTAATTTTTATATACGTTTAAGCAAGGCCTACACAGGCGCGCTGCTGAGGGTAAGGCACAGGCTTGTGGGCTGTAAAAAAAAACCAAAAAAAAAAACGGCCTAATTCTCGGCAGCACAAATGTCTTATTTACATGACAATGGGTTGGAAGTGCTTATTTGAGTTGCCCTCATTCAGAATTGATGCTGTGCTGAGCTGTGTTGGTTTTTTAAATGGATGTTAGTTTTTTCTATTGTTTGAGCTAATTGTTCCCCATTTCACCAATTTGTTGTCAGATATTTTATAATGTAGTACGTTCAAAACGTGAGACTGTGAGACTAGATTTACTGTGTGTGTGTTTGTGTGTATATATATATATATATATATATATATATATATATATATATATATATATATATTTACACACACATTTGTGTACAGTATGGTTAATATATCATTTTTATTTATACGTATAACCAAATGGTGAAAGCCCAAACCGTCATTATTCCAGTTGAGCATCTTTGGGAAGTTATGGCGATGTGGTGTACACAATGTAAGCAACAGAGGATTATTCAAGTTCACTGTTAAATCAACAGTGGCGGGCCGGGTTCCACAGAGCCTTGCTGAAAGGCTCCTCGGCCGGTTCCCTCACACCGCCAGACAAAACTGCTGTCTCAAAATAACAGGTCATTTATACGTGGGCCCCGTAAGAAAATCTGAGAACACAATTTAGCCAAGAAGTGAATAAACCAAAGTCTTATTGTCCTCGGTTAAGTCGCCCAGCCTCATGAATGGAGACATTGTCCCTGTGGGCTTATGGGTCACACAGAATGTCAGCAGAGTTAGAAAAGCACCCTCTTTTACCAGCTATTTTTACATGCTAATAAGTTTAACATCCTTTTATACACTCATTTGAGTGGGGGAAAACTACATATATTGCTTTTTAATGCATTTTTAGATTTTTCATTTTTTGCATTCATATATTTTTAAGAGTAATAATTTTGTATTTGATCCCTACTAGATTAAAAAAAAAAAATCATAATATTATGACAATTCCAGCAAATCATATGACCAGAGAAGCGTAGGCTGTGTGGTTAATATGCTGAGATGTGGTGTTACCAGGAGAGAGCAGCATCACATGTCTGCATCTGCTGCAAATCACACTCTCTGCCACTCTTTTAATATTCCTGGGATGCAAACGGGAACAGGATGCACGAGTGGCAGAACCTATCTAACAGTACACCCGCTGGCCCTGGAGGAAAAGTACCTTTTTAAACTATCAGCGCAGCAGCACCACAGACCCCAGTATATTAATAAACTGTATTACCCGTGGATGGTTAAAAGGGCTGTAACATGTCAACCTGGCGGTGGGAAGCTGCAGGTTTTCGCTGTTCTTCACGTTTCCGTGAGGTTGAGTTATATCCTCCACGTTGTAATGAAAAGCCCCAGCGTTCATCCCACTTGGTCTTAGTGCCACTGAGAACAACAAGTGTGTGATTTAGAAATAGAGATCAGTGTTTTTCCTGACCTCTTCCTGGTAAGTGTGTGTGTGTGGGTGTGTGTGTGTGTGTGTGTGTGTGTGTGTGTGTGTGTGTGTTTTGCTGCCCTCTCCTATCTTGGTCTTGCCTTCGCTGCGAGCCCTCGCTGTCCTGTGATTGGTTGAGTAATATATCCATGGTGACCATGGGAGGTTTTTCATATTCATTGGATGGGCAATCAGCATATTTCCTGTGTGCACAGCGAGGGTTTTATGTAGCCCTTCTGCGTCGAGATGTTGCAATAACACAATTGCAATGGGGCAGGTATGGCGAGTGGTTTTAGACAAAGTATTGGTTATGAGTCATTTCCAAGCCAAACACTGGTTTTGGCGATAGTCATCACGCGGCGCCCATTGTTGATTGGCGGATCGCATTGTTCCCCGCCTCGGCCCGGTTCAACAGCGGCGAAGTGCTTCAGAATGTTCCGTAGCCGCAGCCTTTACAATCAGAAAGCCGCTCTGAATCGCTCATGCTGGCCATTGTTCTTTTGTGGTGGTCAAACCCACTCCACCGGATACGCTACAGAAACAAACCGTTGTGTGCATGTGCGTGTGTGTGCGTGTGTGTGTGTGTGTGTGTGACTGTACACGCCTGTGTCTTCATGTGCACATGCAAGTGTTCTCTACTTTTGACCCGTGTGGCTGTAGTGTGGAGCAGGACTACTACATCATGTTGATGAAAGGGAACAATAGCTGTGTCTCAGTCTCCAACGTCTGTCTGGCTTGGGCCATGTTTCCCTCTTTCTGTATGTGTGTGTGTGTGTGTGTGTGTGTGTGTGTGTGTGTGTGTGTCTCCTGGACATGAACTTGAACTTGAGACAGGCGGCCAGACACCATCTGTGCAGTAGGGGTAATGAATTCAGTGCATTCACGGCTGTGGAGCAGCCTCGGCTGCCACCAGCCATTGATGAGCAGATGACCCCTCCAGTCGGAGTTAGCTCTTCATCACTAATAGAATTCAACAATACCAGCTGGTAGCGCTGGTAGGGGAGTTTATTTTGGCTGTTTACTTTCCCAAGAAGAATAGAGGCAGTGTTATCGTGTAGCCAAGCGTGTGTGTGTGTGTGTGTGTGTGTCTGTCTGTGTTTCTTCATGGTTTGGTATTTAAGGCTCGGTGACCGTTTGGGAAGAAAAGTCATCGCTGTGTTGTTGGCGGATTATATATGTCTCAGTTTAGAGTTAAATCATAGCAATGCCCGTATGCGCCTTGTGTCTTTCTGAGTGTGTGTGTGTGTGTGTGTGTGTGTGTGTGTGTGTGTGTGTGTGTTTGTGTGTGTGTAAGGGGTGTTTGTAAGCCTTTGTTTTTGACCACAGGAAGATACTAAATTCACCAGTTTGGTGTTTCCGCTGGTCCGGGGTAGATAGCGATCCAGGTACGAAGCGTAAAACCTTAAACAAGCCGTGGCATAATGTGAATTCCTGCAGGCCCTCCCTCCCTCCCTCCCTCCCTCCCTTCCTGCCTCCCTCCGCACTCCTCCTCCTCCGGCTCCGAGACTGTGACAATCGCAGACACATGCACATACACATGCGCATGCGCACACACGCCATCGGGCCGTTCCCTCTGGTTGGTGTCACCACGGCAACGCGAGGTGAGCGCACCGTGCGTATGCCAGCATCAGCATCAGCGGCAGGACAGGTTCCTGGTTTCCCCGCGTGCACGGCCACGGGGTTGTGCACGTGTGTGTGTTTGTGGCGTGTGTGTGTGTGTGTGTTGGAAGCCGTGGAGCAGAATGCCACCCACTCCCACTCCCACTCCCACTCCCACTCCCTCCCTCCCTCCCTCCCTCCCTCCCTCCCTCATGCTCTCTCTCCCTCGCTCTCGCTCTCGCTCTCTGCAGATTTATCTGTGACGTGGCGCCGTTCAAATATGTTTCCTGTCAGGTGACCTTGCCTGCACCATGACCTCTGATAGATATTGTTCCACTCGGTCCACACGGTCACCCCACCACTCGTAATTTGTGGGTAATTCTTAGATTGTTTCAACTGTCGTGTTTTTTTTTTTTTTTTTTTTTAACACACCAACCTGAGTAACCACCTACACACACATACACACACACACACACACACACACACACAAACACAAACACACACACACACACACACATACAGGTGTAGGTGGTTTATAGGGCCATCAAAAAAACCTTGAAAAACAAGATTAACTGGGATTATCCGGATAAAAAACAGCAACGGAACATTTTTGAATCACGAAAGCAAATGCACATGAAATATCAACATATTAACATTTTTAAAAGCTGCATTGAGGCCCTTTTGGATTTAGAGGACACTTAATGCGTCCCATTTTCCTGTTAATTTTGGTGTGTATTCAGGTGTATTGTCCTTTTTAAAATACACACACACACACACACACACACACACACACACACACACACACACACACACACACACACATACACACACACACACACAGACTCAGAAAGTATCCCGAAGGGGTTCCGGCGACCGTTTGTCATCGACAGGAATCTTGTGAAATGAGCTCCATAACAGCCCAGCCACCCAGAACACGACAATAATCCAGCAAGGAATGTCACGGTTCGGCCCTTTTTAATAACATCATGCATGGCCACTTGAGCGTCTTGTGGGGAGCAGCGGGCATGCTGTGCTCCGCCACCGTGTCTGCCTCTCCCCTACAGCTACACCGTGTGCCGCGGGCCGACGCGTTGTCCAGAGAACACACGAGTGTTTTCAACCAACGGGGCGGTTTGTCTGAGAGGTCAACGTTTCCTTTTTCTTTTTCTTTTTTTTTTTTTGCTTGGAAAAGGCGTTTGTGTGGTCGAAAAGGATGAAAAAGAAGGACGTAGGAGTGTTTTGTTGTTTTTTTTTCTTTTCGAGTCTGAGAAATCAAAAAAATTTACCTCAAAAAGTGAAACATCACTTTCAGGACCAAGACCAGGGTCAAGAAAAAAGACTGTTCCAAGATTCCTATATTTTTATTTTGACGCCAGGCGAGGAACATTTTTAATAGACAGACACTTCTGTAAACTCCCTTTATGTGGGGGTGAAATTCCATTTGAAAGTCACTCAACAGAATAATTAATTTGATTGATAGTGACGACGTGGAAAGAAGGTCACAGTGAATGTGTGAGCAGGGCTCAGCCGAAGTCTTTCCAAACGCAACACTGTACGTGTTCTATACTTCTATACCCTATGCTAGCTGGAGGTGATATCACAAAAATACCTGAAAATTATAGGAATTACATGTAACAAAATGAATTAATAAGTGTATATATGTATATATACTGAGCATATAAAGTATATACACACACCCATACTGTAATTATATATATATATAATATATATATAATATATATTATATATATATATATATATATATATATATATATATATATATATATATGTGTATATGTGTGTGTATATACTTTACAGAATCTGCAGTATATACTGCAAAGTATATGCACACACAAACATATCTCTGTCTCTCTCTCTTTATCTCTCTCTCTCTCTCTCTCTCTCTCTATATATATATATATATATATATATATATAAATTCAACATATACAGTATATTCAATATCTACTTATGCATGTACATGCAGCACTTAGTAAGTCACCATTAATGTAATGTATAAATAAAAAGTATAAAGAAATAGGAAAAAATGTAAATAAAATAAAACAATATTATTCCTGAATAAATTCTAAACACTGATGATTTTGTTATGGTCCTAGGAATCACCAAAATATAGATCTGTAAAGTCCTCTCTAAAATGTGTTTATGGGTTGTTATATCAACGCACACGGACATTTTTACTCAACATCTGGAACAATATTGAGATTGAACCCGCTGCAGATTAGATCCCGATGCTCCAGTATTTCGGCTGTGCATATAAATACCGTTTTTTTGACACTGCAAGTCTGAGGCTGTCCGTCTTCCGGGATAGCCGTGCTCCGCTGGCTTTTGATTATGTAAATACCACGCACTATAAATAAATTAGTATAATTGCATCTAAAATATGCTTTGAATCTTCCTTGAAGATGAAAGCGTGTAAATAATGTATTTCGTGTCATTGCATTATTCATTGTCTATTAATTGCAGACAACAGAGTGGTAAGCTTTAACATGGTGTCCTCTGCGCCGCACGGCTCGAATATTTGACACATACATACAATATACACTTTTAAATTTCAATTGCAATTTTTTTTCCCGGCGTCGTTCACTCATCTTGTTGTTCAAAAATACCCCAACCTCATCAACGTGTTTGTCGTCCTTCATTTTGAATCGGCTCGGCAAATGTCACGTTTTTTTCACGGCGTCTTTATTTATGCACAAAGGCGCCTGCTAATGTCTACATTATGTGGAGCGTTTGTAAAAAAAAAAAAGACGTAAGACACGAAACGCGCGGTACAGTACGCGTGCGGCTGCAATTAAAATATGCAAACCTCCCCCCTCTTTGTAAAGCCCGGCGTGTCAAGGCCTTGATGCGTTTTGAATACGGCGAGCCAATTGAAAATGCCGCGCTGTTTTCGCAATTAAACGCTATGAGATCCGGGGCTTGTCCGGGGAGCCCGTAACGGCGCATGTAGAATAATAAGGAGCGGTTGCTACGCTGGCATTAGCATCTGGCCCTTTTATGTAAATTTGATGAGAGAGGACTCATGCATATATACCAGGGCTGGGGTGCAGTCGCCTAATATCCTTATTAGAGAGGGGTGGATTAAATATTTATTAGGGGGGTCTCAGGGTTAGAGAGGGGGGCCTGTCCTGTGTTGTCGTGAGGACCCCAGGTAGAGGAAGCGAGCGGGAGGAGCAGGAGGAGCCGGAGGAGGAGTCTGGTGGTTGGCTTTCTGTGCGAGTGTCTTTCTCTGCCTCAAGGTGCCACCATCTTAAGGCGTTTGGCAGTGGTGAGAGTGTGAGGAGGGTAGACCTAAAATGTCCGCTGGCATAGACACACACACATGCACGCATATTAACACGTGGGAGTGGCGCGCGCGCGCCACGCGGACAGGCGCATGAATCTCCGAAAGCCAATTATTCAATTACTGTCGTCGGCAGCTCTTCATTTGTAATGCGTTAATTCCCTCCATTATTGTCGCCTGCACCACCAGCGCTCGTTTGGAGCGTTTCGACGCACGCCGTCGCCCGTGCACCCAGCGCCGCCGCCGCCGCTGCCACCGCCGCCGCCACCGCCGCCGCCACCACCCAAAATGAATATTTTGTTATTATCATGAGAACTTTAATTGGCTTTTTTTTTTTTCTTCGGGGTTTTAATACCAATTTGGTGTTTGGAAAATCACAAAGTGGAATCATAAGTGGTATCATAAGTGATCGAATCACAGTGATAGTACACATAAGGTAAGAAATATAACAAATTTGATAAAAAACAGGTCGAACTTTTCCCATTTGCATGGTGGTACCTGCACACACACACACACACACACACACACACATACACACAAACACAAACATGCACACACACACACGCACACACATACACACACACACACACACACACGCACACACACATACTACCTGGTTCCCCTCAGTTAACTATCATCGGAAAAACGGGCAAAACAATAGCTTCTTCCACTGGTCTTTCCCTTTCAAACGCTCCCAACTGACGTTACCAATTAGCCACCGGGGTAATTGCGTGTGCCCGCGTGTGTGTTTGTGCACGCATGCAGCCATACGCAAGTGTGCATCCACGACTATGCATGAGCCGAACCCAGCTTCCCACTGCTTCCCGCTGTATGATGGAGGTGTGCAAGTTGGTGCTAATTATACCCGCCGTCTAGCGAGGCGTCTCCCTCGGCGTGCTGAGTCTGCCTTCACGCTTTAGAGAAGTGTACAGTATCAACCGTTCCTTTCTCTCTCTTCCCCTCTGCCTCTGATGAGTGGTACGCCCCGGCGTGCTGTCAGGGAAGTGAGTATAATTAAACGGCTGCATGTTTGAGCTCGGCGTCGGCTAATGGATTGTTACCGGGAGGAAATGAGACAGGCGGCGGCGGCGGTGGCGGCGGTGCGGGGGTTGGGGGGGGCCCCGTGGTGGTGGCGGCGGAGACGCAGGACCCGGGCTCCGGGATAATGAAACACCGTGAGCCACCGGGGTGGAGAGCAGACACACCCCCCCTCTGGAAGGAGGCAGTGCTTTTGTGCTCCGCGACCACTTCCAGGTAGGAAGGGACGTACGATCCCGTACGAGAGGAGGAAAAGGTCCCGATTGATACTCAGCGCCCTGCGATTAGACCTTTTTGTCTGCTGTGTGTGTGTGTGTGTGTGTGTGTGTGTGTGTGTGTGTGTGTGTGTGTGTGTGTGTGTGTGTTGGATGCAGCAACATTTTAATTTTAATGTGAAATTATTTGCCCGTGCGCTGGACGGTTCTCAATAAAAAGTTTTTTTTTCCAAATGCATTTGTCTCTGCAATAACCTAACTGCATAGGGGGGGGGGGGGGGGGGGATGCGATAACTGCATATAGTACGTTTTTTGCACATGTGAATACGTGTGTGTGTGTGTGTGTGTGTGTGTGTGTGTGT